>NW_025334770.1:0-153703 GCF_014858855.1 Bufo gargarizans | reverse complement strand
CTATATCTATATATACTGTACTATATCTGTATATCCGGGTCTATACCCTATATCTATATACTGTACTATAGCTGTATATACCGGGTCTATACCCTATATCTATATATACTGTACTATATCTGTATATACCGGTCTATACCCTATATCTATATATACTGTACTATATCTGTATATACCGGGGTCTATACCCTATATCTATATACTGTACTATACTGTATATACCGGGTCTATACCCTATATCTATAATACTGTACTATCTGATATACCGGGTCTATACCCTATATCTATATATACTGTACTATATCTGTATATACCGGGGTCTATACCCTATATCTTATATACTGTACTATACCTATATACCGGGGTCTATACCCTATATCATATATACTGTACTATAGCTGTATATACCGGGTCTATACCCATATCTATATACTGTACTATAGCTGTATATACCGGGGTCTATACCCTATATCTATATATACTGTACTATATGTATATACCGGGGTCTATACCCTATATCTATATATACTGTACTATATCTGTATATACCTGGGTCTATACCCTATATATACTGTACTATATCTGTATATACCGGGGTCTATACCCTATATCTATATACTGTTACTATCTGTATATCCTGGGGTCTATACCCTATATCTATATATACTGTACTATATCTATATACCGGGGTCTATACCCTATATCTATATACTGTACTATACCTGTATATACCGGGTATATACCCTATATCTAATATACTGTACTATATCTGTATATACCGGGGTCTATACCCTATATCTATATATACTGTACTATATCTGTATATACCGGGTCTATACCCTATATTTATATACTGTACTATATCTGTATTACCGGGGTCTATACCCTATATCTATATATACTGTACTATATCTGTATATACCTGGGTCTATACCCTATATATACTGTACTATATCTGTATATACCGGGGTCTATACCCTATATCTATATATACTGTACTATACCTGTATATACCGGGGTCGTATACCCTATATCTATATATACTGTACTATATCTGTATATACCGGGGTCTATACCCTATATCTATATATACTGTACTATATCTGTATATACCGGGGTCTATACCCTATATCTATATATACTGTACTATCTGTATATACCGGGGTCTATACCCTATATCTAATATACTGTACTATATCTTATATACCGGGGTCTATACCCTATATCTATATACTGTACTATATCTGTATATACCGGGGTCTATACCCTATATATACTGTACTATATCTGTATATCCGGGGTCTATACCCTATATCTATATATACTGTACTATCTTATATACCTGGGGTCTATACCTATATCTATATACTGTACTATATCTGTATATACCGGGGTCTATACCCTATATCTATATATACTGTACTATACCTGTATATACCGGGTATATACCCTATATCTATTTACTGTACTATATCTGTATATACCGGGTCTATACCCTTATCATATATACTGTACTATATCTGTATATACCGGGGTCTATACCCTATATTTATATATACTGTACTATATCTGTATATACCGGGGTATATACCCTATATCTATATATACTGTACTATATCTGTATATACCGGGGTCTATACCCTATATCTATATATACTGTACTATATCTGTATATACCGGGGTATATACCCTATATCTATAACTGTACTATATCTGTATATACCGGGGTCTATACCCTATATCTATATATACTGTACTATCTGTATATACCGGGGTCTATACCCTATAGCTATATATACTGTACTATATCTGTATATACCATGGTCTATACCCTATATATACTGTACTATACCTGTATATACCGGGGTCTATACCCTAAATCTTTATATACTGTACTATATCTGTATATACCGGGTCTATACCCTATATCTATATATACTGTACTATACCTGTATATACCGGGGTCTATACCCTATATCTATATACTGTACTATATCTGTATATACCGGGGTCTATACCCTATATCTATATATACTGTACTATATCTGTATATACCTGGGTCTATACCCTATATACTGTACTATATCTGTATATACCGGGGTCTATACCCTATATCTATATATACTGTACTATATCTGTATATACCTGGGTCTATACCTATACTTATATACTGTACTATATCTGTATATACCGGGGTCTATACCCTATATCTATATATACTGTACTATATCTGTATATACCGGGGTCTATACCCTATATCTATATATACTGTACTATATCTGTATATACCTGGGGTCTATACCCTATATCTATATATACTGTACTATATCTGTATATACCGGGGTCTATACCCTATATCTATATATACTGTACTATACCTGTATATACCGGGGTATATACCCTATATCTATATATACTGTACTATACCTGTATATACCGGGGTCTATACCCTATCTATATACTGTACTATATCTGGGTCATACCCTATATATATATATACTTCATATTATTGTATTACAGGGGGTCTATACCCTATATCTATATATACTGTAACGAGATCTGTATATACCGGGTCTATACCCTATATCTATATATACGGTACTATGACCTGGTATAACGGGGTATATACCCTATATCTATATATACTGCTACTATATCATGTAATCCGGGGGCTATTACCCTATATATACTGTACTATACCTGTATATTACCGGGGTCTATACCCCTATATCTATATATACTGTAACTATACTCTGTATATACCAGGGGTCTATACCATATATCTATATTATACTGTACTAGATCTGTATATACCGGGTGTCTATACCCCTATATATATATATACTGGTACTATAGTCTGTATATACCGGGTCTATACCCTATATTCTATATAGCTGTACTCTACCGGTAGATACCGGGGGTCTATCCCCTATATCTTATATATACTGTACTAGTATCTGTATATACCGGGTCTATACCCTATATCTTATATAATACTGTACTATATCTGTATATACGGGGTCTATACCCTATATATACTGTACTATATCTGTATATACCGGGGTCTATACCCTATATCTATATATACTGTACTATATCTGTATATACCGGGGTCTATACCCTATACCTAAATATACTGTACTATATCTGTATATACCGGGGTCTATACCCTATATCTATATATACTGTACTATATCTGTATATACCGGGGTCTATACCATATATCTATATATACTGTACTATACCTGTATATACCGGGGTATATACCCTATATCTATATATACTGTACTATACCTGTATATACCGGGGTCTATACCCTATATCTATATATACTGTACTATATCTGTATATACCGGGGTCTATACCCTATATCTATATATACTGTACTATATCTGTATATACCGGGGTCTATACCCTATATCTATATATACTGTACTATATCTGTATATACCGGGGCCTATACCCTATATCTATATATACTGTACTATAGCTGTATATACCGGGGTCTATACCCTATATCTATATATACTGTACTATAGCTGTATATACCGGGGTCTATACCCTATATCTATATATACTGTACTATACCTGTATATACCGGGGTCTATACCCTATATCTATATATACTGTACTATATCTGTATATACCGGGGTCTATACCCTATAGCTATATATACTGTACTATATCTGTATATACCGGGGTCTATACCCTATATATACTGTACTATACCTGTAAATACCGGGGTCTATACCCTATATATACTGTACTATACCTGTATATACCGGGTCTATACCTATATACTGTACTATACCTGTATATACCATGGTCTATACCCTATATATACTGTACTATACCTGTATATACCGGGTCTATACCCTATATATACTGTACTATACCTGTATATACCGGGGTCTATACCCTATATATACTGTACTATACCTGTATATACCGGGGTCTATACCCTATATATACTGTACTATACCTGTATATACCGGGGTCTATACCCTATATATACTGTACTATACCTGTATATACCATGGTCTATACCCTATATATACTGTACTATACCTGTATATACCAGGGTCTATACCCTATATATACTGTACTATACCTGTATATACCGGGGTCTATCCCCTATATATACTGTACTATACCTGTAAATACTGGGGTCTATACCCTATATATACTGTACTATACCTGTATATACCGGGGTCTATACCCTATATATACTGTACTATACCTGTAAATACTGGGGTCTATACCCTATATATACTGTACTATACCTGTATATACCGGGGTCTATACCCTATATATACTGTACTATATCTATATATACTGGGGCCTGTACTACATATATGTATTTTTGTATGACTGGACTGATCGGCCCCACATTCGGCACACGGGTCCATCCGGTGTCAGGAAGGTTTTAGACCAAGTCTCTGCTCTCTAGGATGAACCATTCCTGAAATTTTCCCCAAAAATGCAAATCTGGCACATCACATGACCTACATTATCCATCAGAAGCCTGGTCACATGACCCTTATCAGCCAGTAGAAGCTCGCAGGCCCTTAGTCTCCACATAAATACAGTTTTACACCAGGTTTCCATAACAACCCGGCCATTTTTCGTAACTGCTGTAGGTCAGCTTTAAAGGGGCAGAGCGCTGTGGTTGACACTGTTAAGGGGGCGAGTTATTGTGGAAATCACTAAGGAGATGGGGCGCTGTGGAGGTCACTGTTATGGGGGCGAGCGCTGTGGAGGTCACTGTTATGGGGGCGAGCGCTGTGGAGGTCAGTGTTACAGGGGCGAGCGCTGTGGAGGTCACTGTACAGGGGCGAGCGCTGTGGAGGTCACTGTTACAGGGGCGAGCGCTGTGGAGGTCACTGTTACAGGGGCGAGCGCTGTGGAGGTCACTGTTACAGGGGCGAGCGCTGTGGAGGTCACTGTTACAGGGGCGAGCGCTGTGGAGGTCACTGTTACAGGGGCGAGCGCTGTGGAGGTCACCGTTACAGGGGCGAGCGCTGTGGAGGTCACTGTTACAGGGGCGAGCGCTGTGGAGGTCACTGTTATGGGGGCGAGCGCTGTGGAGGTCACGTTACAGGGGCGAGCGCTGTGGAGGTCACTGTTACAGGGGCGAGCGCTGTGGAGGTCACTGTTACAGGGGCGAGCGCTGTGGAGGTCACTGTTACCAGGGGCGAGCGCTGTGGAGGTCACTGTTACAGGGGCGAGCGCTGTGGAGGTCACTGTTACAGGGGCGAGCGCTGTGGAGGTCACTGTTACAGGGGCGAGCGCTGTGGAGGTCACTGTTACAGGGGCGAGCGCTGTGGAGGTCACTGTTACAGGGGCGAGCGCTGTGGAGGTCACTGTTACAGGGGCGAGCGCTGTGGAGGTCACTGTTACAGGGGCTGAGCGCTGTGGAGGTCACTGTTACAGGGGCGAGCGCTGTGGAGGTCACTGTTACAGGGGCGAGCGCTGTGGAGGTCACTGTTACAGGGGCGAGCGCTGTGGAGGTCACCGTTACAGGGGCGAGCGCTGTGGAGGTCACTGTTACAGGGGCGAGCGCTGTGGAGGTCACTGTTATGGGGGCGAGCGCTGTGGAGGTCACTGTTACAGGGGCGAGCGCTGTGGAGGTCACTGTACAGGGGCGAGCGCTGTGGAGGTCACTGTTACAGGGGCGAGCGCTGTGGAGGTCACTGTTACAGGGGCGAGCGCTGTGGAGGTCACTGTTATAGGGGCGAGCGCTGTGGAGGTCACTGTTACAGGGGCGAGCGCTGTGGAGGTCACTGTTACAGGGGCGAGCGCTGTGGAGGTCACTGTTACAGGGGCGAGCGCTGTGGAGGTCACTGTTACAGGGGCGAACGCTGTGGAGGTCACTGTTATGGGGGCGAGCGCTGTGGAGGTCACTGTTACAGGGGCGAGCGCTGTGGAGGTCACTGTTATGGGGGCGAGCGCTGTGGAGGTCACTGTTAGGGGGGCGAGCGCTGTGGAGGTCACTGTTACAGGGGCGAGCGCTGTGGAGGTCACTGTTATGGGGGCGAGCGCTGTGGAGGTCACTGTTACAGGGGCGAGCGCTGTGGAGGTCACCGTTACAGGGGCGAGCGCTGTGGAGGTCACTGTTACAGGGGCGAACGCTGTGGAGGTCACTGTTATGGGGGCGAGCGCTGTGGAGGTCACTGTTACGGGGGCGAGCGCTGTGGAGGTCACTGTTATGGGGGCGAGCGCTGTGGAGGTTACTGTTACAGGGGCGAGCGCTGTGGAGGTCACCGTTACAGGGGCGAGCGCTGTGGAGGTCAGTGTTACAGGGGCGAGCGCTGTGGAGGTCACTGTTACAGGGGCGAGCGCTGTGGAGGTCACTGTTACAGGGGCGAGCGCTGTGGAGGTCACCGTTACAGGGGCGAGCGCTGTGGAGGTCACCGGTACAGGGGCGAGCGCTGTGGAGGTCACCGTTACAGGGGCGAGCGCTGTGGAGGTCAGTGTTACAGGGGCGAGCGCTGTGGAGGTCACTGTTACAGGGGCGAGCGCTGTGGAGGTCACTGTTACAGGGGCGAGCGCTGTGGAGGTCACTGTTACAGGGGCGAGCGCTGTGGAGGTCACTGTTACAGGGGCGAGCGCTGTGGAGGTCACTGTTACAGGGGCGAGCGCTGTGGAGGTCACTGTTACAGGGGCGAGCGCTGTGGAGGTCACCGTTACAGGGGCGAGCGCTGTGGAGGTCACTGTTACAGGGGCGAGCGCTGTGGAGGTCACAGTTACAGGGGCGAGCGCTGTGGAGGTCACTGTTATGGGGGCGAGCGCTGTGGAGGTCACCGTTACAGGGGCGAGCGCTGTGGAGGTCACTGTTACAGGGGCGAGCGCTGTGGAGGTCACCGTTACAGGGGCGAGCGCTGTGGAGGTCACTGTTACAGGGGCGAGCGCTGTGGAGGTCACTGTTACAGGGGCGAGCGCTGTGGAGGTCACTGTTACAGGGGCGAGCGCTGTGGAGGTCACCGTTACAGGGGCGAGCGCTGTGGAGGTCACTGTTATGGGGGGACTGTCGATATCTTTTAACGACACACAGAAACATTACATGAAATAGATGGAATATCCCCGTGTGAAGCCGCGTCCTTCTGCTATATATTAAAATGAGTTTCTGTCTGTCTAGACGTCTGTTTGTCTGTTCTTTATGCGCGACCAAACGACTGGACCGATCTTCACCAAATTTGGCACACAGGTACACCAGGTGTCCGGGAAGGTTTTAGACCGGTCTCAGCTCTCTAGGACGTACCGTTACTGAGATATTGCCCAAAAATGCAGGTCTTTCACTCATATCCCAACTGCCATACACACGGTCACATGACCCTTATCAGCCAATAGAAGCTCGCAGGCCCTTAGTCTCCACATACACACAGTTCTACACCAGGTTTCTATAACAACCCGGCCATTTTTCTTCACTGCTGTAGGTCAGCTTGAGGCTAGGGCTGCACGACGACAATAAGTGGCACGACACATAGGGCACAACTACACTGCGACATGCATCCATCTTGGATGGATTTTTTGCGGCTGTCGTGACGAACTCGCAGCATGTCGCGACACCATAGCTCATCATTATAAAAATTGTTGCGCGCCATTGGTACGACAAAATGTCGCGCAACACATGTCGTCATGTAGCCTTAACCTTAAAGAGGCAGGGTGCTGTGGAGGTCACTGTTAAGGGGGCAGGGGCCACTATTAAGGGAGCAGCAGACCACTCTTAGGCGTCTGGGGTATTCCTTGCCCCTTAGGAGGTTTCTACAAAATATGTCCCTCTTATAGAGCAAGTAGTTGTGACACCAGTTGTGATTAAGCAACAAGGACATGGAGTCCCCTTTGTAGATGGTAGTGTGGGTACCCAGATGTAGGATCGCCAGAGTGGTGTAGAGGGGCCTACAGTCTCTCTGAAGGTGTTGTATGCACGTGTCACGGTGCTCCTTCCTGGATATCCTTGGATCCCAGATGTGGTAGTCCGAAGCAAGTGCAAAAGGGGTTGTTAACTTGGATGATGAAGGAAGTAGAATAAAGTCCAGACTTTGTATTAACGTAGAACACAACTTTACTTAGCATAAATGATAATCCAAACAGTTTCCAAACGGAATCTTGGTCATCAGCAGGTATTAGCTTAACTCTGGCAGACAAAAACCTCTGCAACAATCTCAGCTCTGCTATGCTGTAGCTTTCTTAGCTCTGCTATGCTAGCTGGGTAAAACAGGAAATTTCTCCTCTTCTGCTGGAACTTTACTTACCGCCAGTCGGTCTCTTACTTTATCTTTAATCCTAAGAACTTCTTCCTGGTTTGAAGCTCACTTAGCTTGGGTATTAGGCAATGCAAGCCCAGGAGGGGACAAGCAACCATATAGATCTCGCAGCCAGGGCCTGCGGGCCCAGCAGAGCAGACAGTGCTCTGCTGGCCAACACACAACCTTCCCCTAGGAAGGGGTAGACTAGACTGACCTTTACTAACTAACCCCTCCCTCTCTAGAGAGGGCTGGAATGGAACAAACAGGTTCCTCTCCATGGAAACTAAGTCTGCCAATACTGCCACCACCTGCTGGTGAACCAGGCACATTACATGTTAGCATTATTCTATAAGGACTGCATACACACTGCAGGAAATGGAGATAAATATAAGAGATGACACATGATGCACCAACCAAAGATAGTGGGGGTGCAAAAGAGGTGGTAATGCCACTCTGGGGCGTGTCAGAGGTCACTGTCAGAGCAGGCTGTATTATAGAGGGCAGAGTGACCTGGTCCTTTCTGTCAGAGCAGGCTGTATTATAGAGGGCAGAGAGACCAGGTCCTTTCTGTCAGAGCAGGCTGTATTCTAGAGGGTAGAGAGACCAGGTCCTTTCTGTCAGAGCAGGCTGTATTCTAGAGGGCAGAGTGACCAGGTCCTTTCTGTCAGAGCAGGCTGTATTATAGAGGGCAGAGAGACCAGGTCCTTTCTGTCAAAGCAGGCTGTATTATAGAGGGCAGAGAGACCAGGTCCTTTCTGTCAGAGCAGGCTGTATTCTAGAGGGCAGAGAGACCAGGTCCTTTCTGTCAGAGCAGGCTGTATTCTAGAGGGCAGAGGCACCTGGTCCTTTCTGTCAGAGCAGGCTATATTCTAGAGGGCACAGGGACCAGGTCCTTTCTGTCAGAGCAGGCTGTATTCTAGAGGGCAGAGTGACCAGGTCCTTTCTGTCAGAGCAGGCTGTATTCTAGAGGGCAGAGGCACCAGGTCCTTTCTATCAGAGCAGGCTATATTCTAGAGGGCAGAGAGACCAGGTCCTTTCTGTCAGAGCAGGCTGTATTATAGAGGGCAGAGTGACCAGGTCCTTTCTGTCAGAGCAGGCTGTATTATAGAGGGCAGAGGCACCTGGTCCTTTCTGTCAGAGCAGGCTGTATTATAGAGGGCAGAGTGACCTGGTCCTTTCTGTCAGAGCAGGCTGTATTCTAGAGGGCAGAGGGACCAGGTCTTTTCTGTCAGAGCAGGCTGTATTCTAGAGGGTAGAGAGACCAGGTCCTTTCTGTCAGAGCAGGCTGTATTCTAGAGGGCAGAGGCACCTGGTCCTTTCTGTCAGAGCAGGCTATATTCTAGAGGGCACAGGGACCAGGTCCTTTCTGTCAGAGCAGGCTGTATTCTAGAGGGCAGAGTGACCTGGCCCTTTTCTGTCAGAGCAGGCTGTATTCTAGAGGACACAGGGACCAGGTCCTTTCTGTCAGAGCAGGCTGTATTCTAGAGGGCAGAGGCACCTGGTCCTTTCTGTCAGAGCAGGCTATATTCTAGAGGGCAGAGAGACCAGGTCCTTTCTGTCAGAGCAGGCTGTATTCTAGAGGGCAGAGTCACCAGGTCCTTTCTGTCAGAGCAGGCTGTATTCTAGAGGGCAGAGGGACCAGGTCCTTTCTGTCAGAGCAGGCTGTATTCTAGAGGAAAAAGAGACCAGGTCCTTTCTGTCAGAGCAGGCTGTATTCTAGAGGGCAGAGAGACCAGGTCCTTTCTGTCAGAGCAGGCTGTATTCTAGAAGGCAGAGTCACCAGGTCCTTTCTGTCAGAGCAGGCTATATTCTAGAGGGCAGAGGGACCAGGTCCTTTCTGTCAGAGCAGGCTGTATTCTAGAGGGCAGAGGCACCTCGTCCGTTCTGTCAGAGCAGGCTGTATTCTAGAGGGCAGAGGCACCAGGTCCTTTCTGTCAGAGCAGGCTGTATTCTAGAGGGCAGAGGCACCAGGTCCTTTCTGTCAGAGCAGGCTATATTCTAGAGGGCAGAGAGACCAGGTCCTTTCTGTCAGAGCAGGCTGTATTCTAGAGGGCAGAGGGACCAGGTCCTTTCTGTCAGAGCAGGCTATATTCTAGAGGGCAGAGAAACCAGGTCCTTTCTGTCAGAGCAGGCTATATTCTAGAGGGCAGAGTCACCAGGTCCTTTCTGTCAGAGCAGGCTATATTCTAGAGGGCAGAGAGACCAGGTCCTTTCTGTCAGAGCAGGCTGTATTATAGAGGGCAGAGTGACCTGGTCCTTTCTGTCAGAGCAGGCTGTATTATAGAGGGCAGAGAGACCAGGTCCTTTCTGTCAGAGCAGGCTGTATTCTAGAGGGTAGAGAGACCAGGTCCTTTCTGTCAGAGCAGGCTGTATTCTAGAGGGCAGAGTGACCAGGTCCTTTCTGTCAGAGCAGGCTGTATTATAGAGGGCAGAGAGACCAGGTCCTTTCTGTCAGAGCAGGCTGTATTATAGAGGGCAGAGTGACCAGGTCCTTTCTGTCAGAGCAGGCTGTATTATAGAGGGCAGAGGCACCTGGTCCTTTCTGTCAGAGCAGGCTGTATTATAGAGGGCAGAGTGACCTGGTCCTTTCTGTCAGAGCAGGCTGTATTCTAGAGGGCAGAGGGACCAGGTCTTTTCTGTCAGAGCAGGCTGTATTCTAGAGGGTAGAGAGACCAGGTCCTTTCTGTCAGAGCAGGCTGTATTCTAGAGGGCAGAGGCACCTGGTCCTTTCTGTCAGAGCAGGCTATATTCTAGAGGGCACAGGGACCAGGTCCTTTCTGTCAGAGCAGGCTGTATTCTAGAGGGCAGAGTGACCTGGCCCTTTTCTGTCAGAGCAGGCTGTATTCTAGAGGACACAGGGACCAGGTCCTTTCTGTCAGAGCAGGCTGTATTCTAGAGGGCAGAGGCACCTGGTCCTTTCTGTCAGAGCAGGCTATATTCTAGAGGGCAGAGAGACCAGGTCCTTTCTGTCAGAGCAGGCTGTATTCTAGAGGGCAGAGTCACCAGGTCCTTTCTGTCAGAGCAGGCTGTATTCTAGAGGGCAGAGGGACCAGGTCCTTTCTGTCAGAGCAGGCTGTATTCTAGAGGACAAAGAGACCAGGTCCTTTCTGTCAGAGCAGGCTGTATTCTAGAGGGCAGAGAGACCAGGTCCTTTCTGTCAGAGCAGGCTGTATTCTAGAGGGCAGAGTCACCAGGTCCTTTCTGTCAGAGCAGGCTATATTCTAGAGGGCAGAGGGACCAGGTCCTTTCTGTCAGAGCAGGCTGTATTCTAGAGGGCAGAGGCACCTGGTCCTTTCTGTCAGAGCAGGCTGTATTCTAGAGGGCAGAGGCACCAGGTCCTTTCGGTCAGAGCAGGCTGTATTCTAGAGGGCAGAGGCACCAGGTCCTTTCTGTCAGAGCAGGCTATATTCTAGAGGGCAGAGAGACCAGGTCCTTTCTGTCAGAGCAGGCTGTATTCTAGAGGGCAGAGGGACCAGGTCCTTTCTGTCAGAGCAGGCTATATTCTAGAGGGCAGAGAAACCAGGTCCTTTCTGTCAGAGCAGGCTATATTCTAGAGGGCAGAGTCACCAGGTCCTTTCTGTCAGAGCAGGCTATATTCTAGAGGGCAGAGAGACCAGGTCCTTTCTGTCAGAGCAGGCTGTATTCTAGAGGGCAGAGGGACCAGGTCCTTTCTGTCAGAGCAGGCTGTATTCTAGAGGGCAGAGGGACCAGGCCCTTTCTGTCAGAGCAGGCTATATTCTAGAGGGCAGAGGCACCTGGTCCTTTCTGTCAGAGCAGGCTGTATTCTAGAGGGCACAGGGACCAGGTCCTTTCTGTCAGAGCAGGCTGTATTCTAGAGGGCAGAGGGACCAGGTCCTTTCTGTCAGAGCAGGCTGTATTCTAGAGGGCAGAGGGACCAGGTATTTTCTGTCAGAGCAGGCTATATTCTAGAGGGCAGAGAGACCAGGTCCTTTCTGTCAGAGCAGGCTGTATTCTAGAGGGCAGAGGCACCTGGTCCTTTCTGTCAGAGCAGGCTGTATTCTAGAGGGCAGAGGGACCAGGTCCTTTCTGTCAGAGCAGGCTGTATTCTAGAGGGCAGAGGGACCAGGTCCTTTCTGTCAGAGCAGGCTGTATTCTAGAGGGCAGAGGGACCAGGCCCTTTCTGTCAGAGCAGGCTATATTCTAGAGGGCAGAGAGACCAGGTCCTTTCTGTCAGAGCAGGCTGTATTCTAGAGGGCAGAGAAACCAGGTCCTTTCTGTCAGAGCAGGCTGTATTCTAGAGGGCAGAGGCACCAGGTCCTTTCTGTCAGAGCAGGCTGTATTCTAGAGGGCAGAGAGACCAGGTCCTTTCTGTCAGAGCAGGCTGTATTCTAGAGGGCAGAGAGACCAGGTCCTTTCTGTCAGAGCAGGCTGTATTCTAGAGGGCAGAGGGACCAGGTCCTTTCTGTCAGAGCAGGCTGTATTCTAGAGGGCAGAGGCACCTGGTCCTTTCTGTCAGAGCAGGCTGTATTCTAGAGGGCAGAGGCACCTGGTCCTTTCTGTCAGAGCAGGCTGTATTCTAGAGGGCAGAGGCACCTGGTCCTTTCTGTCAGAGCAGGCTGTATTCTAGAGGGCACAGGGACCAGGTCCTTTCTGTCAGAGCAGGCTGTATTCTAGAGGGCACAGGGACCAGGTCCTTTCTGTCAGAGCAGGCTGTATTCTAGAGGGCAGAGGGACCAGGTCCTTTCTGTCAGAGCAGGCTGTATTATAGAGGGCAGAGAGACCAGGTCCTTTCTGTCAGAGCAGGCTATATTCTAGAGGGCAGAGGCACCTGGTCCTTTCTGTCAGAGCAGGCTGTATTCTAGAGGGCAGAGTCACCAGGTCCTTTCTGTCAGAGCAAGCTGTATTCTAGAGGGCAGAGGCACCTGGTCCTTTCTGTCAGAGCAGGCTATATTCTAGAGGGCAGAGAGACCAGGTCCTTTCTGTCAGAGCAGGCTGTATTCTAGAGGGCAGAGGGACCAGGTCCTTTCTGTCAGAGCAGGCTATATTCTAGAGGGCAGAGAGACCAGGTCCTTTCTGTTAGAGCAGGCTGTATTCTAGAGGGCAGAGGGACCAGGTCCTTTCTGTCAGAGCAGGCTGTATTCTAGAGGGCAGAGGGACCAGGTCCTTTCTGTCAGAGCAGGCTGTATTCTAGAGGGCAGAGGGACCAGGTTCTTTCTGTCAGAGCAGGCTATATTCTAGAGGGCAGATGCACCTGGTCCTTTCTGTCAGAGCAGGCTGTATTCTAGAGGGCAGAGTCACCAGGTCCTTTCTGTCAGAGCAGGCTGTATTCTAGAGGGCAGAGGCACCTGGTCCTTTCTGTCAGAGCAGGCTGTATTCTAGAGGGCAGAGGGACCAGGTCCTTTCTGTCAGAGCAGGCTGTATTCTAGAGGGCAGAGGCACCTGGTCCTTTCTGTCAGAGCAGGCTATATTCTAGAGGGCAGAAAGACCAGGTCCTTTCGGTCAGAGCAGGCTGTATTCTAGAGGGCAGAGGCACCAGGTCCTTTCTGACAGAGCAG
Organism: Bufo gargarizans; assembly: GCF_014858855.1. Taxonomy (NCBI): domain Eukaryota; kingdom Metazoa; phylum Chordata; class Amphibia; order Anura; family Bufonidae; genus Bufo; species Bufo gargarizans. Next base: position 139,938 of record NW_025334770.1, on the reverse strand, counting down.
GCTATATTCTAGAGGGCAGAGAGACCAGGTCCTTTCTGTCAGAGCAGGCTGTATTCTAGAGGGCAGAGGGACCAGGTCCTTTCTGTCAGAGCAGGCTATATTCTAGAGGGCAGAGAAACCAGGTCCTTTCTGTCAGAGCAGGCTATATTCTAGAGGGCAGAGTCACCAGGTCCTTTCTGTCAGAGCAGGCTATATTCTAGAGGGCAGAGAGACCAGGTCCTTTCTGTCAGAGCAGGCTGTATTCTAGAGGACAGAGAGACCAGGTCCTTTCTGTCAGAGCAGGCTGTATTCTAGAGGGCAGAGGGACCAGGTTCTTTCTGTCAGAGCAGGCTATATTCTAGAGGGCAGAGAAACCAGGTCCTTTCTGTCAGAGCAGGCTGTATTCTAGAGGGCAGAGAGACCAGGTCCTTTCTGTCAGAGCAGGCTGTATTCTAGAGGGCAGAGAGACCAGGTCCTTTCTGTCAAAGCAGGCTGTATTCTAGAGGGCAGAGAGACCAGGTCCTTTCTGTCAGAGCAGGCTGTATTCTAAAGGGCAGAGGGACCAGGTCCTTTCTGTCAGAGCAGGCTATATTCTAGAGGGCAGAGGAACCTGGTCCTTTCTGTCAGAGCAGGCTGTATTCTAGAGGGCAGAGGCACCTGGTCCTTTCTGTCAGAGCAGGCTGTATTCTAGAGGGCACAGGGACCAGGTCCTTTCTGTCAGAGCAGGCTGTATTCTAGAGGGCACAGGGACCAGGTCCTTTCTGTCAGAGCAGGCTGTATTCTAGAGGGCACAGGGACCAGGTCCTTTCTGTCAGAGCAGGCTGTATTATAGAGGGCAGAGGCACCAGGTCCTTTCTGTCAGAGCAGGCTATATTATAGTGGACAGAGAGACCAGGTCCTTTCTGTCAGAGCAGGCTATATTATAGTGGACAGAGAGACCAGGTCCTTTCTGTCAGAGCAGGCTGTATTCTAGAGGGCAGAGGCACCAGGTCCTTTCTGTCAGAGCAGGCTATATTATAGTGGACAGAGAGACCAGGTCCTTTCTGTCAGAGCAGGCTATATTATAGTGGACAGAGAGACCAGGTCCTTTCTGTCAGAGCAGGCTGTATTCTAGAGGGCACAGGGACCAGGTCCTTTCTGTCAGAGCAGGCTATATTCTAGAGGGCAGAGGGACCAGGTCCTTTCTGTCAGAGCAGGCTGTATTCTAGAGGGCAGAGGCACCTGGTCCTTTCTGTCAGAGCAGGCTATATTATAGTGGACAGAGAGACCAGGTCCTTTCTGTCAGAGCAGGCTATATTATAGTGGACAGAGAGACCAGGTCCTTTCTGTCAGAGCAGGCTGTATTCTGGAGGGCAGAGGGACCAGGTCCTTTCTGTCAGAGCAGGCTGTATTATAGAGGGCAGAGTGACCAGGTCCTTTCTGTCAGAGCAGGCTGTATTCTAGAGGGCAGAGAAACCAGGTCCTTTCTGTCAGAGCAGGCTGTATTCTAGAGGGCAGAGGGACCAGGTCCTTTCTGTCAGAGCAGGCTATATTCTAGAGGGCAGAGGGACCAGGTCCTTTCTGTCAGAGCAGGCTGTATTCTAGAGGGCAGAGAGACCAGGTCCTTTCTGTCAGAGCAGGCTGTATTATAGAGGGCAGAGTGACCTGGTCCTTTCTGTCAGAGCAGGCTGTATTCTAGAGGGCAGAGAGACCAGGTCCTTTCTGTCAGAGCAGGCTATATTCTGGAGGGCAGAGGGACCAGGTCCTTTCTGTCAGAGCAGGCTGTATTCTAGTGGGCAGAGGGACCAGGTCCTTTCTGTCAGAGCAGGCTGTATTCTAGAGGGCAGAGGGACCAGGTCCTTTCTGTCAGAGCAGGCTGTATTCTAGAGGGCAGAGTGACCAGGTCCTTTCTGTCAGAGCAGGCTATATTATAGTGGACAGAGAGACCAGGTCCTTTCTTTCAGAGCAGGCTGTATTCTAGAGGGCAGAGGGACCAGGTCCTTTCTGTCAGAGCAGGCTGTATTCTAGAGGGCAGAGAGACCAGGTCCTTTCTGTCAGAGCAGGCTGTATTCTAGAGGGCAGAGGGACCAGGTCCTTTCTGTCAGAGCAGGCTGTATTCTAGAGGGCAGAGGGACCAGGTCCTTTCTGTCAGAGCAGGCTGTATTCTAGAGGGCAGAGTGACCAGGTCCTTTCTGTCAGAGCAGGCTGTATTCTAGAGGGCAGAGGGACCAGGTCCTTTCTGTCAGAGCAGGCTGTATTCTAGAGGGCAGAGGGACCAGGTCCTTTCTTTCAGAGCAGGCTGTCTGTCTGTCTCTCCATCCTCCTGTGTTTTCTGTCTCTCCATCCTCCTATGTTGTCTGTCTGTCTCTTGGTCCTCCCGTGTTGTCTGTCAGACAGTCTGTCTCTCTCTCGGTCCTCCTGTGTTCTCTGCCTATCTCTATCGGTCCTCCCGTGTTGTCTGTCTCCCGGTCCTCCGGTGTTCTCTGTCTGTCTCTCTCGGTCCTCCCGTGTTGTCTGTCTGTCTCTCGGTCCTCCCGTGTTGTCTGTCTGTCTCTCGGTCCTCCCGTGTTGTCTGTCTCTCTCGGTCCTCCCGTCTTTTCTGTCTCTCTCGATCCTCCCGTGTTGTCTGTCTGTCTCTCGGTTAAACAATCCTTCTGTTGCTGTGGAAACAACGTAGAACCAAACGTCATGACGTTGCACTTGTCTTTATTTATGTTGCCGGGCAACAGAGGGGAGGGCAGCATCAGGAGGCGGAGTTCATGTTTAAAGGTGTGGCTTTGGTTAAAGGTACAGTGAGCGTTTTACAGCTGTGATCTATTATACAGAGGAGGTCCATGTCATCAGCGCGACGGCTATTATAAGTGTTAAAGGGGTTCTCTGACTGCAGCAGATGACGTTTATCCTGTAGATACAGATAAAGGGGTTCTCTGACTGCAGCAGATGACGTTTATCCTGTAGATGATGATAAAGGGGTTCTCTGACTGCAGCAGATGACGTTTATCCTGTAGATACAGATAAAGGGGTTCTCTGACTGCAGCAGATGAGGTTTATCCTGTAGATACAGATAAAGGGGTTCTCTGACTGCAGCAGATGACGTTTATCCTGTAGATGATGATAAAGGGGTTCTCTGACTGCAGCAGATGACGTTTATCCTGTAGATACAGATAAACGGGTTCTCTGACTGCAGCGGATGACGTTTATCCTGTAGATACAGATAAAGGAGTTCTCTGACTGCAGCAGATGACGTTTATCCTGTAGATACAGATAAAGGGGTTCTCTGACTGCAGTGAATGACGTTTATCCTGTAGATACAGATAAAGGGGTTCTCTGACTGCAGCAGATGACGTTTATCCTGTAGATGATGATAAAGGGGTTCTCTGACTGCAGCAGATGACGTTTATCCTGTAGATACAGATAAAGGGGTTCTCTGACTGCAGCAGATTACGCTTATCCTGTAGATGATGATAAAGGGGTTCTCTGACTGCAGCAGATGATGTTTATCCTGTAGATACAGATAAAGGGGTTCTCTGACTGCAGCAGATGGCGTTTATCCTGTAGATATAGATAAAGGGGTTCTCTGACTGCAGCAGATGACGTTTATCCTGTAGATGCAGATAAAGGGGTTCTCTAACTGCAGCAGATGACGTTTACCCTGTAGATACAGATAAAGGGGTTCTCTGACTGCAGCAGATGACGTTTACCCTGTAGATACAGATAAAGGAGTTCTCTGACTGCAGCAGATGACGTTTATCCTGTAGATACAGATAAAGGGGTTCTCTGACTGCAGCGGATGATGTTTATCCTGTAGATGATGATAAAGGGGTTCTCTGACTGCAGCAGATGACGTTTATCCTGTAGATACAGATAAAGGGGTTCTCTGACTGCAGCAGATGACGTTTATCCTGTAGATGATGATAAAGGGGTTCTCTGACTGCAGCAGATGACGTTTACCCTGTAGATACAGATAAAGGGGTTCTCTGACTGCAGCAGATGACGTTTATCCTGTAAATACAGATAAAGGGGTTCTCTGACTGCAGCAGATGACGTTTATCCTGTAGATACAGATAAAGGGGTTCTCTGACTGCAGCGGATGATGTTTATCCTGTAGATACAGATAAAGGGGTTCTCTGACTGCAGCGGATGACGTTTATCCTGTAGATACAGATAAAGGGGTTCTCTGACTGCAGCAGATTACGTTTATCCTGTAGATACAGATAAAGGGGTTCTCTGACTGCAGCAGATGACGTTTATCCTGTAGATACAGATAAAGGGGTTCTCTGACTGCAGCAGATGACGTTATCCTGTAGATACAGATAAAGGGGTTCTCTGACTGCAGCAGATGACGTTTATCCTGTAGATACAGATAAAGGGGTTCTCTGACTGCAGCAGAAGACGTTTATCCTGTAGATGCAGATAAAGGGGTTCTCTGACTGCAGCAGATGACGTTTATCCTGTAGATACAGATAAAGGGGTTCTCTGACTGCAGCGGATGACGTTTATCCTGTAGATACAGATAAAGGGGTTCTCTGACTGCAGCAGAAGACGTTTATCCTGTAGATGCAGATAAAGTGGTTCTCTGACTGCAGCAGATGACGTTTATCCTGTAGATGCAGATAAAGGGGTTCTCTGACTGCAGCAGAAGACGTTTATCCTGTAGATGCAGATAAAGTGGTTCTCTGACTGCAGCAGAAGACTTTTATCCTGTAGATGCAGATAAAGTGGTTCTCTGACTGCAGCAGATGACGTTTATCCTGTAGATATAGATAAAGGGGTTCTCTGACTGCAGCGGATGACGTTTATCCTGTAGATACAGATAAAGGGGTTCTCTGACTGCAGCAGATGACGTTTACCCTGTAGATACAGATAAAGGAGTTCTCTGACTGCAGCAGATGACGTTTATCCTGTAGATACAGATAAAGGGGTTCTCTGACTGCAGCAGATGACGTTATCCTGTAGATGATGATAAAGGGATTCTCTGACTGCAGCAGATGACGTTTATCCTGTAGATACAGATAAAGGGGTTCTCTGACTGCAGCAGATGACGTTTATCCTGTAGATGATGATAAAGGGATTCTCTGACTGCAGCAGATGACGTTTATCCTGTAGATACAGATAAAGGGGTTCTCTGACTGCAGCAGATGACGTTTATCCTGTAGATGATGATAAAGGGATTCTCTGACTGCAGCAGATGACGTTTATCCTGTAGATATAGATAAAGGGGTTCTCTGACTGCAGCAGATGACGTTTATCCTGTAGATACAGATAAAGGGGTTCTCTGACTGCAGCGGATGACGTTTATCCTGTAGATACAGATAAAGGGGTTCTCTGACTGCAGCGGATGACGTTTTTCCTGTAGATACAGATAAAGGAGTTCTCTGACTGCAGCGGATGACGTTTATCCTGTAGATACAGATAAAGGGGTTCTCTGACTGCAGTGGATGACGTTTATCCTGTAGATTCAGATAAAGGAGTTCTCTGACTGCAGCAGATGTCGTTTATCCTGTAGATACAGATAAAGGGGTTCTCTGACTGCAGCAGATGACGTTTATCCTGTAGATATAGATAAAGGGGTTCTCTGACTGCAGCAGATGACGTTTATCCTGTAGATATAGATAAAGGGGTTCTCTGACTGCAGCAGATAACGTTTATCCTGTAGATACAGATAAAGGGGTTCTCTGACTGCAGCAGATTACGTTTATTCTGTATATGATGATAAAGGGGTTCTCTGACTGCAGCGGATGACGTTTATCCTGTAGATACAGATAAAGGGGTTCTCTGACTGCACAGATGACGTTTATCCTGTAGATGATGATAAAGGGATTCTCTGAACGTAGCAGATGACGTTTATCCTGTAGATGATGATAAAGGGGTTCTCTGACCGCAGCGGATGACGTTTATCCTGTAGATACAGATAAAGGGGTTCTCTGACTGCAGCAGATGACGTTTATCTTGTAGATACAGATAAAGGGGTTCTCTGACTGCAGCAGATGGCGTTTATCCTGTAGATACAGATAAAGGGGTTCTCTGACTGCAGCAGATGACGTTTATCTTGTAGATACAGATAAAGGGGTTCTCTGACTGCAGCAGATGGCGTTTATCCTGTAGATACAGATAAAGGGGTTCTCTGACTGCAGCAGATGACGCTTATCCTGTAGATGCAGATAAAGGGGTTCTCTGACTGCAGCAGATGACGTTTATCCTGTAGATACAGATAAAGGGGTTCTCTGACCGCAGCAGATGACATTTATCCTGTAGATATAGATAAAGGGGTTCTCTGACCGCAGCAGATGACGTTTATCCTGTAGATACAGATAAAGGGGTTCTCTGATTGCGGCAGATGACGTTTACCCTGTAGTTACAGATAAAGGGGTTCTCTGACTGCGGCAGATGACGTTTATCCTGTAGATGATGATAAAGGGGTTCTCTGACTGCAGCAGATGACGTTTATCCTGTAGATACAGATAAAGGGGTTCTCTGACTGCACAGATGAGGTTTATCCTGTAGATGATGATAAAGGGGTTCTCTGACTGCAGCAGATGACGTTTATCCTGTAGATACAGATAAAGGGGTTCTCTGACTGCAGCGGATGATGTTTATCCTGTAGATACAGATAAAGGGGTTCTCTGACTGCAGCAGATGACGTTTATCCTGTAGATGCAGATAAAGGGGTTCTCTGACTGCAGCAGATGACGTTTATCCTGTAGATACAGATAAAGGGGTTCTCTGACTGCAGTAGATGACGTTTATCCTGTAGATACAGATAAAGGGGTTCTCTGAGTGCAGCAGATGACGTTTATCCTGTAGATACAGATAAAGGGGTTCTCTGACTGCAGCAGATGACGTTTATCCTGTAGATACAGATAAAGGGGTTCTCTGAGTGCAGCAGATGACGTTTATCCTGTAGATACAGATAAAGGGGTTCTCTGACTGCAGTAGATGACGTTTATCCTGTAGATACAGATTAAGGGGTTCTCTGACTGCAGCAGATGACGTTTATCCTGTAGATACAGATAAAGGGGTTCTCTGACTGCAGCGGATGACGTTTATCCTGTAGATGCAGATAAAGGGGTTCTCTGACTGCAGCAGATGACGTTTATCCTGTAGATACAGATAAAGGGGTTCTCTGACTGCAGCAGATGACGTTTATCCTGTTGATACAGATAAAGGGGTTCTCTGACTGCAGCAGATGACGTTTATCTTGTAGATACAGATAAAGGGGTTCTCTGACTGCAGCAGATGACGTTTATCCTGTAGATACAGATAAAGGGGTTCTCTGACTGCAGCGGATGACGTTTATCCTGTAGATACAGATAAAGGGGTTCTCTGACTGCACAGATGACGCTTATCCTGTAGATGATGATAAAAGGGTTCTCTGACTGCAGCAGATGACGCTTATCCTGTAGATACAGATAAAGGGGTTCTCTGACTGCAGCAGATGACGTTTATCCTGTAGATGCAGATAAAGGGGTTCTCTGACTGCAGCAGATGACGTTTATCCTGTAGATACAGATAAAGGGGTTCTCTGACTGCAGCAGATGACGTTTATCCTGTAGATGCAGATAAAGGGGTTCTCTGACTGCAGCAGATGACGTTTATCCTGTAGATGATGATAAAGGGGTTCTCTGACTGCAGCAGATGACGTTTATCCTGCAGATACAGATAAAGGGGTTCTCTGACTGCAGCAGATGACGTTTATCCTGTAGATGATGATAAAGGGGTTCTCTGACTGCAGCAGATGACGTTTATCCTGTAGATGATGATAAAGGGGTTCTCTGACTGCAGCAGATGACGTTTATCCTGTAGATTCAGATAAAGGGGTTCTCTGACTGCAGCAGATGACGTTTATCCTGTAGATACAGATAAAGGGGTTCTCTGACTGCAGCAGATGACGTTTATCCTGTAGATGATGATAAAGGGATTCTCTGACTGCAGCAGATGACGTTTATCCTGTAGATACAGATAAAGGGGTTCTCTGACTGCAGCAGATGACGTTTATCCTGTAGATGATGATAAAGGGATTCTCTGACTGCACAGATGACGCTTATCCTGTAGATGATGATAAAGGGGTTCTCTGACTGCACAGATGACGCTTATCCTGTAGATGATGATAAAGGGGTTCTCTGACTGCAGCAGATGACGTTTATCCTGTAGATACAGATAAAGGGGTTCTCTGACTGCAGCAGATGACGTTTATCCTGTAGATGATGATAAAGGGGTTCTCTGACTGCAGCAGATGACGTTTATCCTGTAGATACAGATAAAGGGGTTCTCTGACTGCAGCAGATGACGTTTATCCTGTAGATGCAGATAAAGGGGTTCTCTGACTGCCGCAGATGACGTTTATCCTGTAGATACAGATAAAGGGGTTCTCTGACTACAGCAGATGACGTTTATCCTGTAGATACAGATAAAGGGGTTCTCTGTCTGCAGCAGATGACGTTTACCCTGTAGATACAGATAAAGGGGTTCTCTGACTGCAGCAGATGACGTTTATCCTGTAGATGCAGATAAAGGGGTTCTCTGACTGCAGCAGATGACGTTTATCCTGTAGATGATGATAAAGGGATTCTCTGACTGCAGCAGATGACGTTTATCCTGTAGATACAGATAAAGGGGTTCTCTGACTGCAGCAGATGACGTTTATCCTGTAGATGATGATAAAGGGGTTCTCTGACTGCAGCAGATGACGTTTATCCTGTAGATGATGATAAAGGGATTCTCTGACTGCAGCAGATGACGTTTATCCTGTAGATACAGATAAAGGGGTTCTCTGACCGCAGCAGATGACGTTTATCCTGTAGATGCAGATAAAGGGGTTCTCTGACCGCAGCGGATGACGTTTATCCTGTAGATGATGATAAAGGGGTTCTCTGACTGCAGCAGATGACGTTTATCCTGTAGATTCAGATAAAGGGGTTCTCTGACTGCAGCAGATGACGTTTATCCTGTAGATACAGATAAAGGGGTTCTCTGACTGCAGCAGATGACGTTTATCCTGTAGATACAGATAAAGGGGTTCTCTGACTGCAGCAGATGACGTTTATCCTGTAGATACAGATAAAGGGGTTCTCTGACTGCAGCAGATGACGTTTATCCTGTAGATATAGATAAAGGGGTTCTCTGACTGCAGCAGATGACGTTTATCCTGTTGATACAGGTAAAGGGGTTCTCTGACTGCAGCAGGTGACGTTTATCCTGTAGATATAGATAAAGGGGTTCTCTGACTGCAGCAGATGACGTTTATCCTGTAGATGATGATAAAGGGGTTCTCTGACTGCGGCAGATGACGTTTATCCTGTAGATGATGATAAAGGGGTTCTCTGACCGCAGCAGATGACGTTTATCCTGTAGATACAGATAAAGGGGTTCTCTGACTGCAGCAGATGACGTTTATCCTGTAGATATAGATAAAGGGGTTCTCTGACTGCAGCAGATGACGTTTATCCTGTTGATACAGGTAAAGGGGTTCTCTGACTGCAGCAGGTGACGTTTATCCTGTAGATATAGATAAAGGGGTTCTCTGACTGCAGCAGATGACGTTTATCCTGTAGATGATGATAAAGGGGTTCTCTGTCTGCAGCAGATGACGTTTATCCTGTAGATACAGATAAAGGGGTTCTCTGACTGCGGCAGATGACGTTTATCCTGTAGATGATGATAAAGGGGTTCTCTGACTGCAGCGGATGACGTTTATCCTGTAGATGATGATAAAGGGGTTCTCTGACTGCAGCAGATGGCGTTTATCCTGTAGATACAGATAAAGGGGTTCTCTGACTGCAGCAGATGACGTTTATCCTGTAGATGCAGATAAAGGGATTCTCTGACCGCAGCAGATGACGTTTATCCTGTAGATGATGATAAAGGGGTTCTCTGACTGCAGCAGATGACGTTTATCCTGTAGATGATGATAAAGGGGTTCTCTGACTGCAGCGGATGACGTTTATCCTGTAGATACAGATAAAGGGATTCTCTGACTGCAGCGGATGACGTTTATCCTGTAGATACAGATAAAGGGGTTCTCTGACTGCAGCAGATGACGTTTATCCTGTAGATGATGATAAAGGGGTTCTCTGACTGCAGCAGATGGCGTTTATCCTGTAGATACAGATAAAGGGGTTCTCTGACTGCAGCAGATGAAGTTTATCCTGTAGATGATGATAAAGGGGTTCTCTGACCGCAGGAGATGACGTTTATCCTGTAGATACAGATAAAGGGATTCTCTGACTGCAGCAGATGAAGTTTATCCTGTAGATGATGATAAAGGGGTTCTCTGACTGCAGCAGATGACGTTTACCCTGTAGATACAGATAAAGGGGTTCTCTGACTGCAGCAGATGACGTTTATCCTGTAGATACAGATAAAGTGGTTCTCTGACTGCAGCAGATGACGTTTATCCTGTAGATACAGATAAAGGGGTTCTCTGTCTGCAGCAGATGACGTTTACCCTGTAGATACAGATAAAGGGGTTCTCTGACTGCACAGATGACGTTTATCCTGTAGATGCAGATAAAGGGGTTCTCTGACTGCACAGATGACGTTTATCCTGTAGATGATGATAAAGGGGTTCTCTGACCGCAGGAGATGACGTTTATCCTGTAGATACAGATAAAGGGGTTCTCTGACTGCAGCAGATGACGTTTATCCTGTAGATGCAGATAAAGGGATTCTCTGACCGCAGGAGATGACGTTTATCCTGTAGATACAGATAAAGGGGTTCTCTGACCGCAGCAGATGACGTTTATCCTGTAGATACAGATAAAGGGGTTCTCTGACTGCAGCGGATGACGTTTATCCTGTAGATACAGATAAAGGGGTTCTCTGAGTGCAGCAGATGACGTTTATCTTGTAGATACAGATAAAGGGGTTCTCTGACTGCAGCAGATGACGTTTATCCTGTAGATGCAGATAAAGGGGTTCTCTGACTGCAGCAGATGTCGTTTATCCTGTAGATGCAGATAAAGGGGTTCTCTGACTGCAGCAGATGACGTTTATCCTGTAGATACAGATAAAGGGGTTCTCTGACCGCAGCAGATGACGTTTATCCTGTAGATGATGATAAAGGGGTTCTCTGACTGAAGCAGATGACGTTTATCCTGTAGATGCAGATAAAGGGGTTCTCAGACTGCAGCAGATGACGTTTATCCTGTATATGATGATAAAGGGGTTCTTTGACTGAAGCAGATGACGTTTACCCTGTAGATACAGATAAAGGGGTTCTCTGACTGCAGCAGATGACGTTTATCCTGTAGATACAGATAAAGGGGTTCTCTGACTGCAGCAGATGACGTTTATCCTGTAGATGATGATAAAGGGGTTCTCTGACTGCACAGATGACGCTTATCCTGTAGATGCAGATAAAGGGGTTCTCTGACTGCAGCGGATGACGTTTATCCTGTAGATACAGATAAAGGGGTTCTCTGACTGCAGCAGATGACGTTTATCCTGTAGATACAGATAAAGGGGTTCTCTGACTGCAGCGGATGATGTTTATCCTGTAGATGATGATAAAGGGGTTCTCTGACTGCAGCAGATGACGTTTATCCTGTAGATACAGATAAAGGGGTTCTCTGACTGCAGCAGATGACGTTTATCCTGTAGATGATGATAAAGGGGTTCTCTGACTGCAGCAGATGACGTTTATCCTGTAGATACAGATAAAGGGGTTCTCTGACTGCAGCGGATGACGTTTATCCTGTAGATACAGATAAAGGGGTTCTCTGAGTGCAGCAGATGACGTTTATCCTGTAGATACAGATAAAGGGGTTCTCTGACTGCAGTAGATGACGTTTATCCTGTAGATGCAGATAAAGGGGTTCTCTGACTGCAGCAGAAGACGTTTATCCTGTAGATGCAGATAAAGTGGTTCTCTGACTGCAGCAGAAGACGTTTATCCTGTAGATACAGATAAAGGGGTTCTCTGACTGCAGCAGATGACGTTTATCCTGTAGATATAGATAAAGGGGTTCTCTGAGTGCAGTAGATGACGTTTATCCTGTAGATACAGATAAAGGGGTTCTCTGACTGCAGCGGATGACGTTTATCCTGTAGATACAGATAAAGGGGTTCTCTGACTGCCGCAGATGACGTTTATCCTGTAGATACAGATAAAGGGGTTCTCTGACTGCAGCAGATGGCGTTTATCCTGTAGATACAGATAAAGGGGTTCTCTGACCGCAGCAGATGACGTTTATCCTGTAGATACAGATAAAGGGGTTCTCTGACTGCAGCAGATTACGTTTATCCTGTAGATATAGATAAAGGGGTTCTCTGACTGCAGCAGATGACGTTTATCCTGTAGATGCAGATAAAGGGGTTCTCTGACTGCAGCAGATGACGTTTATCCTGTAGATACAGATAAAGGGGTTCTCTGACTGCAGCAGATGACGTTTATCCTGTAGATGCAGATAAAGGGGTTCTCTGACCGCAGCAGATTACGTTTATCCTGTAGATGATGATAAAGGGGTTCTCTGACTGAAGCAGATGACGTTTATCCTTTAGATGCAGATAAAGGGGTTCTCTGACTGCAGCAGATGTCGTTTATCCTGTAGATGCAGATAAAGGGGTTCTCTGACTGCAGCAGATGACGTTTATCCTGTAGATACAGATAAAGGGGTTCTCTGACCGCAGCAGATGACGTTTATCCTGTAGATGATGATAAAGGGGTTCTCTGACTGAAGCAGATGACGTTTATCCTGTAGATGCAGATAAAGGGGTTCTCAGACTGCAGCAGATGACGTTTATCCTGTATATGATGATAAAGGGGTTCTCTGACTGAAGCAGATGACGTTTACCCTGTAGATACAGATAAAGGGGTTCTCTGACTGCAGCAGATGACGTTTATCCTGTAGATACAGATAAAGGGGTTCTCTGACTGCACAGATGACGCTTATCCTGTAGATGATGATAAAGGGGTTCTCTGACTGCAGCAGATGACGTTTATCCTGTAGATACAGATAAAGGGGTTCTCTAACTGCAGCAGATGACGTTTATCCTGTAGATGCAGATAAAGGGGTTCTCTGACTGCAGCAGATGACGTTTATCCTGTAGATACAGATAAAGGGGTTCTCTGACTGCAGCAGATGACGTTTATCCTGTAGATGATGATAAAGGGGTTCTCTGACTGCAGCAGATGACGTTTATCCTGTAGATACAGATAAAGGGGTTCTCTGACTGCGGCAGATGACGTTTATCCTGTAGATACAGATAAAGGGGTTCTCTGACTGCAGCAGATGACGTTTATCCTGTAGATGATGATAAAGGGGTTCTCTGACTGCAGCAGATGACGTTTATCCTGTAGATACAGATAAAGGGGTTCTCTGACTGCAGCGGATGACGTTTATCCTGTAGATACAGATAAAGGGGTTCTCTGACCGCAGCAGATGACGTTTATCCTGTAGATACAGATAAAGGGGTTCTCTGAGTGCAGCAGATGACGTTTTTCCTGTAGATGATGATAAAGGGGTTCTCTGACTGCAGCAGATGGCGTTTATCCTGTAGATACAGATAAAGGGGTTCTCTGACCGCAGCAGATGACGTTTATCCTGTAGATACAGATAAAGGGGTTCTCTGACCGCAGCAGATGACGTTTATCCTGTAGATGATGATAAAGGGGTTCTCTGACTGCAGCAGATGACGTTTATCCTGTAGATACAGATAAAGGGGTTCTCTGACTGCAGCGGATGACGTTTATCCTGTAGATACAGATAAAGGGGTTCTCTGACTGCACAGATGACGCTTATCCTGTAGATACAGATAAAGGGGTTCTCTGACTGCAGCAGATGACGTTTATCCTGTAGATGATGATAAAGGGGTTCTCTGACTGAAGCAGATGGCGTTTATCCTGTAGATGCAGATAAAGGGGTTCTCTGACTGCAGCAGATGACGTTTATCCTGTAGATACAGATAAAGGGGTTCTCTGACTGCAGCAGATGACATTTATCCTGTAGATACAGATAAAGGGATTCTCTGACTGCAGCAGATGTCGTTTATCCTGTAGATACAGATAAAGGGGTTCTCTGACTGCAGCAGATGACGTTTATCCTGTAGATGATGATAAAGGGGTTCTCTGACTGCAGCAGATGGCGTTTATCCTGTAGATACAGATAAAGGGGTTCTCTGACCGCAGCAGATGACGTTTATCCTGTAGATGATGATAAAGGGGTTCTCTGACTGCAGCAGATGACATTTATCCTGTAGATGATGATAAAGGGGTTCTCTGACTGCAGCAGATGACGTTTATCCTGTAGATACAGATAAAGGGGTTCTCTGACTGCAGCAGATGACGTTTATCCTGTAGATGATGATAAAGGGGTTCTTTGACTGCAGCAGATGACGTTTATCCTGTAGATGATGATAAAGGGGTTCTCTGACTGCAGCAGATGACGTTTATCCTGTAGATACAGATAAAGGGGTTCTCTGACTGCAGCGGATGATGTTTATCCTGTAGATACAGATAAAGGGGTTCTCTGACTGCAGCAGATGACGTTTATCCTGTAGATGATGATAAAGGGGTTCTTTGACTGCAGCAGATGACGTTTATCCTGTAGATGATGATAAAGGGGTTCTCTGACTGCAGCAGATGACGTTTATCCTGTAGATACAGATAAAGGGGTTCTCTGACTGCAGCGGATGACGTTTATCCTGTAGATACAGATAAAGGGGTTCTCTGACTGCAGCAGATGACGTTTACCCTGTAGATACAGATAAAGGGGTTCTCTGACCGCAGCAGATGACGTTTATCCTGTAGATACAGATAAAGGGGTTCTCTGACTGCAGCGGATGACGTTTATCCTGTAGATACAGATAAAGGGGTTCTCTGACTGCCGCAGATGACGTTTATCCTGTAGATACAGATAAAGGGGTTCTCTGACTGCAGCGGATGACGTTTATCCTGTAGATACAGATAAAGGGGTTCTCTGACTGCAGCAGATGACGTTTATCCTGTAGATACAGATAAAGGGGTTCTCTGACTGCCGCAGATGACGTTTATCCTGTAGATACAGATAAAGGGGTTCTCTGACTGCAGCAGGTGACGTTTATCCTGTAGATGATGATAAAGGGGTTCTCTGACTGCGGCAGATGACGTTTATCCTGTAGATACAGATAAAGGGGTTCTCTGACTGCAGCAGATGACGTTTATCCTGTAGATGATGATAAAGGGGTTCTCTGACTGCAGCAGATGACGTTTATCCTGTAGATGATGATAAAGGGGTTCTCTGACTGCGGCAGATGACGTTTATCCTGTAGATACAGATAAAGGGGTTCTCTGACTGCAGCAGATGACGTTTATCCTGTAGATGCAGATAAAGGGGTTCTCTGACTGCAGCAGATGACGTTTATCCTGTAGATACAGATAAAGGGGTTCTCTGACTGCAGTAGATGACGTTTATCCTGTAGATACAGATAAAGGGGTTCTCTGACTGCAGCGGATGACGTTTATCCTGTAGATACAGATAAAGGGGTTCTCTGACCGCAGCAGATGACGTTTATCCTGTAGATACAGATAAAGGGGTTCTCTGACTGCAGCAGATGACGTTTATCCTGTAGATACAGATAAAGGGGTTCTCTGACTGCAGCAGATGACGTTTATCCTGTAGATGATGATAAAGGGGTTCTCTGACTGCCGCAGATGACGTTTATCCTGTAGATACAGATAAAGGGGTTCTCTGACTGCAGTAGATGACGTTTATCCTGTAGATACAGATAAAGGGGTTCTCTGACTGCAGCGGATGACGTTTATCCTGTAGATACAGATAAAGGGGTTCTCTGACTGCAGTAGATGACGTTTATCCTGTAGATACAGATAAAGGGGTTCTCTGACTGCAGCGGATGACGTTTATCCTGTAGATACAGATAAAGGGGTTCTCTGACTGCCGCAGATGACGTTTATCCTGTAGATACAGATAAAGGGGTTCTCTGACTGCAGCAGATGGCGTTTATCCTGTAGATACAGATAAAGGGGTTCTCTGACCGCAGCAGATGACGTTTATCCTGTAGATACAGATAAAGGGGTTCTCTGACCGCAGCAGATGACGTTTATCCTGTAGATACAGATAAAGGGGTTCTCTGACTGCAGCAGATGACGTTTATCTTGTAGATACAGATAAAGGGGTTCTCTGACTGCACAGATGACGTTTATCCTGTAGATGATGATAAAGGGGTTCTCTGACTGCAGCAGATGACGTTTATCCTGTAGATACAGATAAAGGGGTTCTCTGACTGCCGCAGATGACGTTTATCCTGTAGATACAGATAAAGGGGTTCTCTGACTGCAGCAGATGGCGTTTATCCTGTAGATACAGATAAAGGGGTTCTCTGACCGCAGCAGATGACGTTTATCCTGTAGATACAGATAAAGGGGTTCTCTGACTGCAGATGACGTTTATCCTGTAGATACAGATAAAGGGGTTCTCTGACTGCAGCAGATGACGTTTATCCTGTAGATACAGATAAAGGGGTTCTCTGACCGCAGCAGATGACGTTTATCCTGTAGATGATGATAAAGGGGTTCTCTGACTGCAGCAGATGTCGTTTATCCTGTAGATGATGATAAAGGGGTTCTCTGACTGCAGCAGATGGCGTTTATCCTGTAGATACAGATAAAGGGGTTCTCTGACTGCAGCGGATGACGTTTATCCTGTAGATACAGATAAAGGGGTTCTCTGACCGCAGCAGATGACGTTTATCCTGTAGATACAGATAAAGGGGTTCTCTGACTGCAGCAGATGACGTTTATCCTGTAGATGATGATAAAGGGGTTCTCTGACTGCAGCAGATGTCGTTTATCCTGTAGATGATGATAAAGGGGTTCTCTGACTGCAGCAGATGGCGTTTATCCTGTAGATACAGATAAAGGGGTTCTCTGACTGCAGCGGATGACGTTTATCCTGTAGATACAGATAAAGGGGTTCTCTGACCGCAGCAGATGACGTTTATCCTGTAGATGCAGATAAAGGGGTTCTCTGACTGCAGCAGATGACGTTTATCCTGTAGATGCAGATAAAGGGGTTCTCTGACTGCAGCAGATGACGTTTATCCTGTAGATACAGATAAAGGGGTTCTCTGACTGCAGCAGATGACGTTTATCCTGTAGATACAGATAAAGGGGTTCTCTGACCGCAGCAGATGACGTTTATCCTGTAGATGATGATAAAGGGGTTCTCTGACTGCAGCAGATGACGTTTATCCTGTAGATGATGATAAAGGGGTTCTCTGACTGCAGCAGATGACGTTTATCCTGTAGATACAGATAAAGGGGTTCTCTGACTGCAGCAGATGACGTTTATCCTGTAGATACAGATAAAGGGGTTCTCTGACTGCAGCAGATGACGTTTATCCTGTAGATACAGATAAAGGGGTTCTCTGACTGCAGTGGATGACGTTTATCCTGTAGATACAGATAAAGGGGTTCTCTGACTGCAGCAGATGACGTTTATCCTGTAGATACAGATAAAGGGGTTCTCTGACTGCACAGATGACGCTTATCCTGTAGATGATGATAAAGGGGTTCTCTGACTGCAGCAGATGACGTTTATCCTGTAGATACAGATAAAGGGGTTCTCTAACTGCAGCAGATGACGTTTATCCTGTAGATGCAGATAAAGGGGTTCTCTGACTGCAGCAGATGACGTTTATCCTGTAGATACAGATAAAGGGGTTCTCTGACCGCAGCAGATGACGTTTATCCTGTAGATACAGATAAAGGGGTTCTCTGACCGCAGCAGATGACGTTTATCCTGTAGATGATGATAAAGGGGTTCTCTGACTGCAGCAGATGACGTTTATCCTGTAGATACAGATAAAGGGGTTCTCTAACTGCAGCAGATGACGTTTATCCTGTAGATGATGATAAAGGGGTTCTCTGACTGCAGCAGATGACGCTTATCCTGTAGATGATGATAAAGGGGTTCTCTGACTGCAGCGGATGACGTTTATCCTGTAGATACAGATAAAGGGGTTCTCTGACTGCAGCAGATGTCGTTTATCCTGTAGATATAGATAAAGGGGTTCTCTGACTGCAGCAGATGACGTTTATCCTGTAGATACAGATAAAGGGGTTCTCTGACTGCAGCAGATGTCGTTTATCCTGTAGATACAGATAAAGGGGTTCTCTGACTGCAGATGACGTTTATCCTGTAGATGCAGATAAAGGGATTCTCTGACTGCAGAAGATGACGTTTACCCTGTAGATACAGATAAAGGGGTTCTCTGACTGCAGCGGATGACGTTTATCCTGTAGATATAGATAAAGGGGTTCTCTGACTGCAGCAGATGACGTTTATCCTGTAGATACAGATAAAGGGGTTCTCTGACCGCAGCAGATGACGTTTATCCTGTAGATACAGATAAAGGGGT
Organism: Bufo gargarizans; assembly: GCF_014858855.1. Taxonomy (NCBI): domain Eukaryota; kingdom Metazoa; phylum Chordata; class Amphibia; order Anura; family Bufonidae; genus Bufo; species Bufo gargarizans. Next base: position 121,626 of record NW_025334770.1, on the reverse strand, counting down.
TCTCTGACTGCAGCAGATGACGTTTATCCTGTAGATACAGATAAAGGGGTTCTCTGACTGCAGCAGATGAGGTTTATCCTGTAGATGCAGATAAAGGGGTTCTCTGACCGCAGCAGATGACCTTTATCCTGTAGATACAGATAAAGGGGTTCTCTGACCGCAGCAGATGACGTTTATCCTGTAGATACAGATAAAGGGGTTCTCTGACTGCAGCGGATGACGTTTATCCTGTAGATGATGATAAAGGGGTTCTCTGACTGCAGCAGATGAAGTTTATCCTGTAGATACAGATAAAGGGGTTCTCTGACTGCAGCAGATGACGTTTATCCTGTAGATACAGATAAAGGGGTTCTCTGACTGCAGCAGATGACGTTTATCCTGTAGATGATGATAAAGGGGTTCTCTGACTGCAGCAGATGAAGTTTATCCTGTAGATACAGATAAAGGGGTTCTCTGACTGCAGCAGATGACGTTTATCCTGTAGATACAGATAAAGGGGTTCTCTGACTGCAGCGGATGACGTTTATCCTGTAGATACAGATAAAGGGGTTCTCTGACTGCAGCAGATGACGTTTATCCTGTAGATACAGATAAAGGGGTTCTCTGACTGCAGCAGATGACGTTTATCCTGTAGATGCAGATAAAGGGGTTCTCTGACTGCAGCAGATGACGTTTATCCTGTAGATACAGATAAAGGGGTTCTCTGACTGCAGCAGATGACGTTTATCCTGTAGATGCAGATAAAGGGGTTCTCTGACTGCAGCGGATGTCGTTTATCCTGTAGATATAGATAAAGGGGTTCTCTGACTGCAGCAGATGACGTTTATCCTGTAGATACAGATAAAGGGGTTCTCTGACTGCAGCGGATGACGTTTATCCTGTAGATACAGATAAAGGGGTTCTCTGACTGCAGCAGATGACGTTTATCCTGTAGATGCAGATAAAGGGGTTCTCTGACTGCAGCAGATGACGTTTATTTTGTGTTATTGGCAGTTCTGACTCCATCTTGCAGTCAGGTTGCTATGGGTGATACCATTCTGCAGTCAGGTTACTATGGGTGATACCATTCTGCAGTCAGGTTGCTATGGGTGATACCATTCTGCAGTCAGGTTACTATGGGTGATACCATTCTGCAGTCAGGTTACTATGGGTGATACCATTCTGCAGTCAGGTTGCTATGGGTGATACCATTCTGCAGTCAGGTTACTATGGGTGATACCATTCTGCAGTCAGGTTACTATGGGTGATACCATTCTGCAGTCAGGTTACTATGGGTGATACCATTCTGCAGTCAGGTTGCTATGGGTGATACCATTCTGCAGTCAGGTTACTATGGGTGATACCATTCTGCAGTCAGGTTACTATGGGTGATACCATTTTGCAGTCAGGTTGCTATGGGTGATACCATTCTGCAGTCAGGTTACTATGGGTGATACCATTTTGCAGTCAGGTTACTATGGGTGATACCATTCTGCAGTCAGGTTACTATGGGTGATACCATTCTGCAGTCAGGTTACTATGGGTGATACCATTTTGCAGTCAGGTTGCTATGGGTGATACCATTCTGCAGGTCGGTTGCTATGGGTGATACCATTCTGCAGGCCGGTTGATAGGGTGATACCATTCTGCAGGCCGGTTGATAGGGTGATACCATTCTGCAGTCAGGTTGCTATGGGTGATACCATTCTGCAGTCAGGTTACTATGGGTGATACCATTCTGCAGTCAGGTTGCTATGGGTGATACCATTCTGCAGTCAGGTTGCTATGGGTGATACCATTCTGCAGTCAGGTTACTATGGGTGATACCATTCTGCAGTCAGGTTACTATGGGTGATACCATTTTGCAGTCAGGTTGCTATGGGTGATACCATTCTGCAGTCAGGTTACTATGGGTGATACCATTCTGCAGTCAGGTTGCTATGGGTGATACCATTCTGCAGTCAGGTTTCTATGGGTGATACCATTCTGCAGTCAGGTTGCTATGGGTGATACCATTCTGCAGTCAGGTTACTATGGGTGATACCATTCTGCAGTCAGGTTGCTATGGGTGATACCATTCTGCAGTCAGGTTGCCATGGGTGATACCATTCTGCAGTCAGGTTACTATGGGTGATACCATTCTGCAGGCCGGTTGCTATGGGTGATACCATTCTGCAGTCAGGTTGCTATGGGTGATACCATTCTGCAGTCAGGTTACTATGGGTGATACCATTCTGCAGTCAGGTTACTATGGGTGATACCATTTTGCAGTCAGGTTACTATGGGTGATACCATTCTGCAGTCAGGTTACTATGGGTGATACCATTCTGCAGTCAGGTTGCTATGGGTGATACCATTCTGCAGTCAGGTTGCTATGGGTGATACCATTCTGCAGTCAGGTTACTATGGGTGATACCATTCTGCAGTCAGGTTACTATGGGTGATACCATTTTGCAGTCAGGTTACTATGGGTGATACCATTCTGCAGTCAGGTTACTATGGGTGATACCATTTTGCAGTCAGGTTACTATGGGTGATACCATTCTGCAGTCAGGTTACTATGGGTGATACCATTCTGCAGGCTGGTTGCTATGGGTGATACCATTCTGCAGGCCGGTTGATAGGGTGATACCATTCTGCAGGCCGGTTGCTATGGGTGATACCATTTTGCAGTCAGGTTGCTATGGGTGATACCATTCTGCAATCAGGTTACTATGGGTGATACCATTTTGCAGTCAGGTTACTATGGGTGATACCATTCTGCAGGCCGGTTACTATGGGTGATACCATTCTGCAGGCCGGTTACTATGGGTGATACCATTCTGCAGGCCGGTTGCTATGGGTGATACCATTCTGCAGGCCGGTTACTATGGGTGATACCATTCTGCAGGCCGGTTGCTATGGGTGATACCATTCTGCAGGCCGGTTGATAGGGTGATACTATTCTGCAGGCCGGTTGCTATGGGTGACCCCCTCCCGCCCGTCGGTTGCTATGGGTGACACTTCCCTGCGTCCTCCTCACACGTCACCGCAGCTATTCCTGCTCCGGGCTGTTCTCAGCCGTCACCTCCTCTGACGCGCTCTCTCTGACTCAGTCTGACCCCGCTGCTGCAGAGCGTCTCCACAGTCACCGCCATTATCCCCGCAGAGCATTGCTCCCTCAGGCCTGTACAGACACGACCACTACGTCACCGCTCTAGCCCCGCCCACGTCCTTTCAGGTCTCCTTGCGGCCCAGTATGCACTGCGGCGATTAGCATACGCCCCTCCCCTGTTTCCTTCTGGTTTCTCCGACCACTGTAGTTACATGGAGTCACTGGAGGAGCCGACAGTCGCCCGGTCAGGAGCTCCTTCTGGGACAGTGACCGGCCCCACAGATCTCTCCCTGAGTCAAGCTGCTCTGGTCCTCAGGCCTTTATATAGCGGGGCGGCCATCTTCTTCTCCGCCCGGATGATCCTCAGTGGTCTGGGGTGCAGGCTTCAAACCTGTAGCTGTCGAAGGACAGAGTGGTTCAATTCCACCCTCCGGGCGGGGCCAGGCTCTAGCTCCACCCCCTACCTCTAAATAGCGAGACCCTCTGACTTTTTACCTGGAGCCCGATATACCACTGTGTGTTATATGGAGGGTCTCTGCCTGTAGGGAGAGGTCGTAATGTGGAGGGTCTCCACCTGTAGGGGCAGCACGTTGTGTGGAGGGTCTCCGCCTGTAGGGAGCAGACGTTATGTGTGGAGGGTCTCTGACTGTAGGGAGAGGACGTTGTGTGGAGGGTCTCCGCCTGTAGGGACCAGACATTATGTGGAGGGTCTCTGACTGTAGGGAGCAGACATTATGTGTGGAGGGTCTCTGACTGTAGGGAGCAGACGTTATGTGTGGAGGGTCTCTGACTGTAGGGAGCAGACGTTATGTGGAGGGTCTCCGCCTGTAGGGGCAGGACGTTGTGTGGAGGGTCTCCGCCTGTAGGGAGCAGACATTATGTGGAGGGTCTCTGACTGTAGGGAGAGGACGTTGTGTGGAGGGTCTCCATCTGTAGGAAGAGGTCGTAATGTGGAGGGTCTCCACCTGTAGGGAGAGGACATTGTGTGAAGGGTCTCCGCCTGTAGGGAGAGGACATTGTGTGAAGGGTCTCCGCCTGTAGGGAGAGGACGTAAAGTGGAGAGTCTCCGCCTGTGGGGAGACAACGTTGTGTGGAGGGTCTCCGCCTGTAGGGAGAGCACGTTATGTGGAAGGCCTTCGCCTGTAGGGATCAGACAATATGTGGAGGGTTTCCGCCTGTGGGGATCAGACGTTCTGTGGAGGGTCTCCGCCTGTAGAAACCAGACAATATGTTGACGGTCTCCACCTGTAGGGAGAAGACGTTGTGTGGAGGGCCTCCGCCTGTAGGGACCAGACAATATGTGGAGGGCCTCCGCCTGTAGGGAGAGGACGTAATTTGGAGAGTCTCCGACTGTAGGGAGAGGACGTTGTGTGGAGGGTCTCTGCCTGTAGGGAGAGGACGTTATGTGGAAGGTCTCCGCCTGTAGGGATCAGACGTTATGTGGACGGTCTCCGCCTGTAAGGAGAAAACGTTGTGTGGAGGAGGGTCTCTGCCTGTAGGGATCAGACGTTATGTGGAGGGTCTCCGCCTGTAAGGAGAATATGTTGTGTGAAGGGTCTCCGCCTGTAGGGATCAGACGTTATGTGGAGGGTCTCCGCCTGTAGAAACCAGACAATATGTTGACGGTCTCCACCTGTAGGGAGAAGACGTTGTGTGGAGGGCCTCCGCCTGTAGGGACCAGACAATATGTGGAGGGCCTCCGCCTGTAGGGAGAGGACGTAATTTGGAGAGTCTCCGACTGTAGGGAGAGGACGTTGTGTGGAGGGTCTCTGCCTGTAGGGAGAGGACGTTATGTGGAAGGCCTCCGCCTGTAGGGATCAGACGTTATGTGGACGGTCTCCGCCTGTAAGGAGAAAACGTTGTGTGGAGGAGGGTCTCTGCCTGTAGGGATCAGACGTTATGTGGAGGGTCTCCGCCTGTAAGGAGAATATGTTGTGTGAAGGGTCTCCGCCTGTAGGGATCAGACGTTATGTGGAGGGTCTCCGCCTGTAAGGAGAGGACGTTGTGTGGAGGGTCTCCGCCTGTAGGGAGAGGACGTTATGTGGAAGGCCTCCGCCTGTAGGGATCAGATGTTATGTAGACGGTCTCCACCTGTAGGGAGAGGACGTAATGTGGAGGGTCTCTGCCAGTAGGGACAGGACGTTTTGTGGAAGACCTCCGCCTGTAGGGATCAGACGTTATGTGGAGGGTCTCCGCCTGTTGGGAGAGGACGTAATGTGGAGGGTCTCCACCAGTAATAACAGGACGTTGTGTGGAAGGCCTCCGCCTGTGGGCATCCGACATTATGTGGAAGGTCTCCGCCTGTAGGGAGAGGACGTAATGTGGAAGTCCTCCGCCTGTAAGAATCAGACGTTATGTAGAGGGTCTCCACCTTTAAGGAGAGGACGTTGTGTGGAGGGTCTCCGCCTGTAGGTAAAGGACATTATGTGGAAGGCCTCCGCCTGTAAGGATCAAACGTTATGTGGACGGTCTCCGCCTGTAGGGAGAGGACGTAATTTGGAGAGTCTCCGACTGTAGGGAGAGGACGTTGTGTGGAGGGTCTCTGCCAGTAGGGAGAGGACGTTATGTGGAAGGCCTCCGCCTGTAGGGAGAGGACGTTATGTGGACGGTCTCCGCCTGTAGGGAGAGGACGAAATGTTGAGGGTTTCCGCCTGTAAGGAGAAAACGTTGTGTGGAGGAGGGTCTCTGCCTGTAGGGATCAGACGTTATGTGGAGGGTCTCCGCCTGTAAGGAGAGGATGTTGTGTGAAGGGTCTCCGCCTGTAGGGATCAGACGTTATGTGGAGGGTCTCCGCCTGTAAGGAGAGGACGTTGTGTGGAGGGTCTCCGCCTGTAGGGAGAGGAAGTTATGTGGAAGGCCTCCGCCTGTAGGGATCAGATGTTATGTAGACGGTCTCCGCCTGTAGGGAGAGGACGTAATGTGGAGGGTCTCCGCCAGTAGGGACAGGACGTTTTTTGGAAGACCTCCGCCTGTAGGGATCAGACGTTATGTGGAGGGTCTCCGCCTGTAGGGAGAGGACGTAATGTGGAGAGTCTCTGACTGTAGGGAGAGGACGTTGTGTGGAAGGTCTCTGCCTGTAGGGAGAGGACGCATATGGAGGGCCTCCGCCTGTAGGGAGCAGACATTATGTGGAGGGTCTCCGCTTGTAGGGAGCAGACATTATGTGGAGGGTCTCCGCCTGTACGGAGAGGACGTAAAGTGGAGAGTCTCTGTGTAAATATTTTATTTTTAAGGGTATTTTAAGGATATACATCTCGTAAAGTGGAGAGTCTCTGACTGTAGGGAGAGGACGTTGTGTGGAAGGTCTCCGCCTGTAGGGATCAGACATTATGTGGAGGGTCTCCGCTTGTAGGGAGCAGACAATATGTGGAAGGTCTCCACCTGTAGGGAGCAGACATTATGTGGAAGGTCTCCGCCTTTAAGGAGCAGACGTTTTGTGGAAGGCCTCCGCCTGTAGGGTGCGGACGTTATGTGGAGGGTCTCCGTCTATAAGAAGCGGACGTAATGTGTAGGGTCTCCGTCTGTAAGGAGCGGACGTTATATGGAAGGCCTCCGCCTGTAGGGAGCGGACGATATGTGGAGGTTCTCTATCTGTAGGGAGCGGACGTTATATGGAGGGTCTCCACCTGTAGGGAGCCGAAGTTATGTGGAGGGCCTCCGCCTGTTGGGAGCGGACCTTATGTGGAAGGTCTCCGCCTGTAGGCAGCGGACATAATGTATAGAGGCTCCACCTGTGGGGAGCGGACCTTATGTGGATGGTATCCGCCTGTAGGGATCGGACATTATGTGGAAGATCTCCGCCTGTAAGGTGTGGACGTTAAGTGGAAGGCTTACGCCTGTAGGGAGCTGACATTATATATCCGGTGTCAGTGCAGGGCGGTGTGCCCCTATATCCGATGTCGGTGCAGGGCGGTGTGCCTCTATATCCGGTGTCAGCGCAGGGCGGTGTGCCCCTATATCCGGTGTCAGTGCAGGGCGGTGTGCCCCTATATCCGGTGTCAGCGCAGGGCGGTGTGCCCCTATATCCGGTGTCAGTGCAGGGCGGTGTGCCCCTATATCCGGTGTCAGTGCAGGGCGGTGTGCCCCTATATCCTGTGTCAGCGCAGGGCGGTGTGCCCCTATATCCCGTGTCAGCGCAGGGCGGTGTGCCCCTATATCCTGTGTCGGCGCAGGTCGGTGTGCCCCTATATCCGGTGTCAGCGCAGGGCGGTGTGCCCCTATATCCGGTGTCAGTGCAGGGCGGTGTGCCCCTATATCCGGTGTCAGTGCAGGGCGGTATGCCCCTATATCCTGTGTCAGTGCAGGGCGGTGTGCCCCTATATCCGGTGTCAGTGCAGGGCGGTGTGCCCCTATATCCGGTGTCAGTGCAGGGCGGTGTGCCCCTATATCCTGTGTCAGCGCAGGGCGGTGTGCCCCTATATCCTGTGTCAGCGCAGGGCGGTGTGCCCCTATATCCGGTGTCAGTGCAGGGCGGTGTGCCCTATATCCTGTGTCAGCGCAGGGCGGTGTGCCCCTATATCCGGTGTCAGCGCAGGGCGGTGTGCCCCTATATTCGATGTCGGTGCAGGATGGTGTGCTCCTATATCCTGTGTCAGCGCAGGGCGGTGTGCCCCTATATCCGGTGTCAGTGCAGGGCGGTGTGCCCCTATATCCAGTGTCAGCGCAGGGCGGTGTGCCCCTATATCCTGTGTCAGCGCAGGTCGGTGTGCCCCTATATCCGGTGTCAGTGCAGGATGGTGTGCTCCTATATCCTGTGTCAGCGCAGGGCGGTGTGCCCCTATATCCGGTGTCAGTGCAGGTCGGTGTGCCCCTATATCCTGTGTCAGCGCAGGGCGGTGTGCCCCTATATCCGGTGTCAGCGCAGGGCGGTGTGCCCCTATATCCGGTGTCAGCGCAGGGCGGTGTGCCCCTATATCCTGTGTTAGCGCAGGTCGGTGTGCCCCTATATCCTGTGTCAGCGCAGGTCGGTGTGCCCCTATATCCGGTGTCAGCGCAGGGCGGTGTGCCCCTATATCCGGTGTCAGCGCAGGGCGGTGTGCCCCTATATCCGGTGTCAGTGCAGGGCGGTGTGCCCTAATGTCCGGTGTCGGTGCAGGGCGGTGTGCTCCTATATCCTGTGTCAGCGCAGGTCGGTGTGCCCCTATATCCTGTGTCAGCGCAGGTCGGTGTGCCCCTATATCCTGTGTCAGCGCAGGTCGGTGTGCCCCTATATCCGGTGTCGGTGCAGGGCGGTGTGCCCCTATATCCTGTGTCGGCGCAGGTCGGTGTGCCCCTATATCCGTTGTCGGTGCAGGGCGGTGTGCCCCTATATTCGATGTCGGTGCAGGATGGTGTGCTCCTATATCCTGTGTCAGCGCAGGGCGGTGTGCCCCTATATCCTGTGTCAGCGCAGGTCGGTGTGCCCCTATATCCTGTGTCAGCGCAGGTCGGTGTGCCCCTATATCCTGTGTCAGCGCAGGGCGGTGTGCCCCTATATCCGGTGTCAGTGCAGGGCGGTGTGCCCAAATGTGCAGTGTCAGTGCAGGGCGGTGTGCCCTAATGTCCGGTGTCGGTGCAGGATATCCGATGTCGGTGCAGGGCGGTGTGCCTCTATATCCGGTGTCAGCGCAGGGCGGTGTGCTCCTATATCCTGTGTCAGCGCAGGGCGGTGTGCTCCTATATCCTGTGTCAGCGCAGGTCGGTGTGCCCCTATATCCGGTGTCGGTGCAGGGCGGTGTGCCCCTATATCCTGTGTCGGCGCAGGTCGGTGTGCCCCTATATCCGGTGTCGGTGCAGGGCGGTGTGCCCCTATATCCTGTGTCGGCGCAGGTCGGTGTGCCCCTATATCCGGTGTCGGCGCAGGGCGGTGTGCCCCTATATCCGGTGTCAGTGCAGGGCGGTGTGCCCCTATATCCGGTGTCAGTGCAGGGCGGTGTGCCCCTATATCCTGTGTCAGCGCAGGGCGGTGTGCCCCTATATCCGGTGTCAGTGCAGGGCGGTGTGCCCCTATATCCGGTGTCAGTGCAGGGCGGTGTGCCCCTATATCCTGTGTCAGCGCAGGGCGGTGTGCCCCTATATCCTGTGTCAGCGCAGGGCGGTGTGCCCCTATATCCTGTGTCAGCGCAGGGCGGTGTGCCCCTATATCCTGTGTCAGCGCAGGGCGGTGTGCCCCTATATCCGGTGTCAGTGCAGGGCGGTGTGCCCCTATATCCGGTGTCAGTGCAGGGCGGTGTGCCCCTATATCCTGTGTCAGCGCAGGGCGGTGTGCCCCTATATCCTGTGTCAGCGCAGGGCGGTGTGCCCCTATATCCTGTGTCAGCGCAGGGCGGTGTGCCCCTATATCCGGTGTCAGTGCAGGGCGGTGTGCCCCTATATCCGGTGTCAGCGCAGGGCGGTGTGCCCCTATATCCTGTGTCAGCGCAGGGCGGTGTGCCCCTATATCCGGTGTCAGTACAGGGCGGTGTGCCCCTATATCCGGTGTCAGTGCAGGGCGGTGTGCCCCTATATCCGGTGTCAGTGCAGGGCGGTGTGCCCCTATATCCGGTGTCAGTGCAGGGCGGTGTGCCCTAATGTCCGGTGTCGGTGCAGGGCGGTGTGCCCCTATATTCGATGTCGGTGCAGGATGGTGTGCCCCTATATCCGGTGTCAGTGCAGGGCGGTGTGCTCCTATATCCTGTGTCAGCGCAGGGCGGTGTGCCCCTATATCCTGTGTCAGTGCAGGTCGGTGTGCCCCTATATCCTGTGTCAGCGCAGGGCGGTGTGCCCCTATATCCTGTGTCAGCGCAGGGCGGTGTGCCCCTATATCCGGTGTCAGCGCAGGGCGGTGTGCCCCTATATCCTGTGTCAGCGCAGGGCGGTGTGCCCCTATATCCGGTGTCAGCGCAGGGCGGTGTGCCCCTATATCCGGTGTCAGTGCAGGGCGGTGTGCCCCTATATCCTGTGTCAGCGCAGGGCGGTGTGCCCCTATATCCGGTGTCAGCGCAGGGCGGTGTGCCCCTATATCCGGTGTCAGCGCAGGGCGGTGTGCCCCTATATCCGGTGTCAGTGCAGGGCGGTGTGCCCCTATATCCGGTGTCAGTGCAGGGCGGTGTGCCCCTATATCCGGTGTCAGTGCAGGGCGGTGTGCCCCTATATCCGGTGTCAGCGCAGGGCGGTGTGCCCCTATATCCGGTGTCAGTGCAGGGCGGTGTGCCCCTATATCCGGTGTCAGTGCAGGGCGGTGTGCCCCTATATCCGGTGTCAGTGCAGGGCGGTGTGCCCCTATATCCGGTGTCAGTGCAGGGCGGTGTGCCCCTATATCCTGTGTCAGCGCAGGGCGGTGTGCCCCTATATCCTGTGTCAGCGCAGGGCGGTGTGCCCCTATATCCGGTGTCAGCGCAGGGCGGTGTGCCCCTATATCCTGTGTCAGCGCAGGGCGGTGTGCCCCTATATCCTGTGTCAGCGCAGGGCGGTGTGCCCCTATATCCTGTGTCAGCGCAGGGCGGTGTGCCCCTATATCCGGTGTCAGCGCAGGGCGGTGTGCCCCTATATCCTGTGTCAGCGCAGGGCGGTGTGCCCCTATATCCGGTGTCAGCGCAGGGCGGTGTGCTCCTATATCCAGTGTCAGCGCAGGGCGGTGTGCCCCTATATCCAGTGTCAGCGCAGGGCGGTGTGCCCCTATATCCTGTGTCAGCGCGGGGCGGTGTGCCCCTATATCCTGTGTCAGCGCAGGGCGGTGTGCCCCTATATCCGGTGTCAGCGCAGGGCGGTGTGCTCCTATATCCGGTGTCAGCGCAGGGCGGTGTGCCCCTATATCCTGTGTCAGCGCAGGGCGGTGTGCCCCTATATCCTGTGTCAGCGCAGGGCGGTGTGCCCCTATATCCTGTGTCAGCGCAGGGCGGTGTGCCCCTATATCCTGTGTCAGCGCAGGGCGGTGTGCCCCTATATCCTGTGTCAGCGCAGGGCGGTGTGCCCCTATATCCGGTGTCAGCGCAGGGCGGTGTGCTCCTATATCCGGTGTCAGCGCAGGGCGGTGTGCTCCTATATCCGGTGTCAGCGCAGGGCGGTGTGCCCCTATATCCTGTGTCAGCGCAGGGCGGTGTGCCCCTATATCCTGTGTCAGCGCAGGGCGGTGTGCCCCTATATCCTGTGTCAGCGCAGGGCGGTGTGCCCCTATATCCGGTGTCAGCGCAGGGCGGTGTGCCCTCACATTTTTTGCCAGTGGTTTAGACATTAATGACGGAGTGTGGAGCGAAACACCATACAAGACGTACACTGACTGCACCAGCAGAATAGTGAGTGCAGCTCTGGAGTATAATACAGGATGTAACTCAGGATCAGTACAGGATAAGTAATGTATGTACACAGTGACTGCACCAGCAGAATAGTGAGTGCAGCTCTGGAGTATAATACAGGATGAAACTCAGGATCAGTACAGGATAAGTAATGTATGTACACAGTGACTGCACCAGCAGAATAGTGAGTGCAGCTCTGGGGTATAATACAGGATGTAACTCAGGATCAGTACAGTATAAGTAATGTATGTACACAGTGAGTGCAGCTCTGGAGTATAATACAGGATGTAACTCGGGATCAGTACAGTATAAGTAATGTATGTACACAGTGACTGCACCAGCAGAACAGTGAGTGCAGCTCTGGAGTATAATACAGGATGTAACTCAGGATCAGTACAGTATAAGTAATGTATGTACACAGTGAGTGCAGCTCTGGAGTATAATACAGGATGTAACTCGGGATCAGTACAGGATAAGTAATGTATGTACACAGTGACTGCACCAGCAGAATAGTGAGTGCAGCTCTGGAGTATAATACAGGATGTAACTCAGGATCAGTACAGGATAAGTAATGTATGTACACAGTGACTGCACCAGCAGAATAGTGAGCGCAGCTCTGGAGTATAATGCAGGATGTGACTCAGGATCAGTACAGGATAAGTAATGTATGTACACAGTGACTGCACCAGCAGAATAGTGAGTGCAGCTCTGGAGTATAATGCAGGATGTAACTCAGGATCAGTACAGTATAAGTAATGTATGTACACAGTGAGTGCACCAGCAGAATAGTGAGTGCAGCTCTGGAGTATAATACAGAATGTACACTGTAATAGTAAGTGATTTTTTTTGCAGTGACAGTTACTACAGTAATAATACACAGCTTTGCACCGTTTTTTGAGCACATTGAGTGTTTTGTTAGTGATCGGCTCCAGGTCCCGTCCGTGAAGGAGACACGTATTAGAGGTTTGGGGTCACAGGTGCCCTTCCCAGTGATAAAGGCACACAAGCTTTGGTTGTCTGGATGGAAATAGCTTTCAGAGGACGTGTTCTAGAGAGAAATGAACATGAAGATGTGGGCGCATAAAAACCAGCCCTGGTTTTGGAAATGATCTACAAATCCCACCCTAGGAGTGGGTATCCTGGTAGGATGACCCCAGGGGCACAATGGCCAAACTCCAGAGTAACAGCAAAAGAGCCACAGAAGACACCAAACTGCACCTCCCTCCGTCATGTGTGCGCCATTAGAAAAACACAGAACAAGAATGGCTGTCATTGAAGGGCACCACAAAGGAAGCCACTGCTCTCCAAAATGTGTTGGAGCGATCTCAAGTCTACCTGAGGTCACCTGGATGCTCCATCAAGCTTCTGAGAACATATTCCATCGTCAGATGAGATAAATGTAGAACAACTGCACAATGCTATGGAACAAAACCGAGGACTGGACACCAACACCTCATGGAACTGTGAAGCATGGTGGAGAGGACATCATGTTTTGGGGCTGGTGGTGTGATTCTCTTGGTTTGTTGTTGGTAGAGAGGGCAGCATCATGGTTTAGGACTGGTGTAAGGATAGTCTTGGTTGAGGCTGGTGGAGGTGGCATCGTGGTTTGGGGCTGGTGGAGGAGGTTAATTTATGATTTGGGGTTGTTTACAAAAATGAACTTACTTTGTAGCAGACTGGGAAACAGGATCAGCGAGCACACACACTCCAGGAAGAAGTATAAGCCGCCCAGTGAAGCATTATGGGGAGGAATTTAAAGGGAAGCAATCAGTCCAACTACACGACAGCTGAGAGAGGCTAACGAGATGAGGAACTGAACACCACAACAAAGAGAACTCAAGGAGGAGGTTCTGAAAGGCTTCTGTCAGAGCTTCTCAGCTGTCTGGTTGTGACATATGGAGATGCTGTCACCTGAAGACTAGAGTCCTGACCATAACCCTATGGAGATGAAGTCACCTGAAGAGTCCTGACCATAACCCTATGGAGATGAAGTCACCTGAAGAGCTACATGTTATTAGGTAAGTGACCCCATTTTACTAATGTGTCTGTGCCTAAAAAGTATTGAAATTGCACAACTAGTATTTCTCCAAGTTTTTATTTTATTTTAACTTTGTTCAGGAAAGGGGCATGGATTTTCAGGAAATGGGTGTGGCCAGAGGTGCGCTGCTTTATTTTCCCTCAGTTTTTGCAGAAAATTCTGTCTCCTTCTCGGCCCGTAATAGATAGACGGCACTGGAAGTAGCTGCATTCTGTATGTCATCAGGGACACGTGTGGTTCTGGGGTAGGGGCTGTGGCCCCTACTTAGTGCCAGGAAAGGGGGCCCTGGTTAGGGTAGTCAGCTGAAGCATTGTCCCAGGTGATAGATATCCTCACTACATGGGATTTAGTGGCTTTAGACATGAATGGAGTAGCTGAGAGGTGTTTGTGCTCCGTCAGTGACACAGGACACTCAATGATAACACAGATTTCTCTTTTACTGTTCTGGAGACATCAGAAAATTGTTGGTGTTTATAGGATTGTAACGCGCCGTCAGTGTTTTCCATCCCCAGATGAGGGGGCCTCTGGGTCATTGTACTTCTGGACTTGGGTGGAGGTGCAGCACCATCTTCTTAGTATGGGCTGACGCGGTCTGTGAGGTTTCAGTAAATCCTAAAAATTAGAAAATAAACATAATAATTCAAGAAAAAGAAGACAAGCAAGTCAACGAGGGACCCATCACCTAGAGGTGACCATCTGTGTCCATAACGGAGTCCCATCACCTAGAGGTGACCATCTGTCTCCCATCACCTAGAGGTGACCGTCCGTCTCCCATCACCTAGAGGTGACCGTCTGTCTCCAACCCAGAGTCCTATCACCTAGAGGTGACCGTATGTCTCCATAACAGGGCCCCATCACCTAGAGGTGACCATCTGTCTTCCATCACCTAGAGGGGACCATCTGTCTCCATAACCAAGTCCCATCACCTAGAGGTGACCGTCTGTCTCCATAACAGAGTCCCATCACCTAGAGGTGACCGTATGTCTCCATAACAGGGTCCCATCACCTAGAGGTGACCATCTGTCTTCCATCACCTAGAGGGGACCATCTGTCTCCATAACAGAGTCCCATCACCTAGAGGTGACCGTATGTCTCCATAACAGGGCCCCATCACCTAGAGGTGACCATCTGTGTCCATAACGGAGTCCCATCACCTAGAGGTGACCATCTGTCTCCCATCACCTAGAGGTGACCGTCTGTCTCCAACCCAGAGTCCTATCACCTAGAGGTGACCGTATGTCTCCATAACAGGGCCCCATCACCTAGAGGTGACCATCTGTCTTCCATCACCTAGAGGGGACCATCTGTCTCCATAACCAAGTCCCATCACCTAGAGGTGACCGTCTGTCTCCATAACAGAGTCCCATCACCTAGAGGTGACCGTATGTCTCCATAACAGGGTCCCATCACCTAGAGGTGACCATCTGTCTTCCATCACCTAGAGGGGACCATCTGTCTCCATAACAGAGTCGCATCACCTAGAGGTGACCGTCAGTCTCCATAATAGAGTCCCATCACCTAGAGGTGACGTCCGTCTCCCATCACCTAGAGGTGACCGTCCGTCTCCCATCACCTAGAGGTGATCATCCTTCTCCCATCACCTAGAGGTGACCGTCCTTCTCCCATCACCTAGAGGTGACCGTCCGTCTCCCATCACCTTGAGGTGACCGTCCGTCTCCCATCACCTTGGGGTGACCGTCCGCCTCCCATCACCTTGAGGTGACCGTCCGTCTCCCATCACCTTGAGGTGACCGTCCGTCTCCCATCACCTTGAGGTGACCGTCCGTCTCCCATCACCTAGAGGTGACCGTCCGTCTCCCATCACCTTGAGGTGACCGTCCGTCTCCCATCACCTTGAGGTGACCGTCCGTCTCCCATCACCTAGAGGTGATCATCCTTCTCCCATCACCTAGAGGTGACCGTCCTTCTCCCATCACCTAGAGGTGACCGTCCGTCTCCCATCACCTTGAGGTGACCGTCCGTCTCCCATCACCTTGAGGTGACCGTCAGTCTCCATAATCGAGTCCCATCACCTAGTGGGGACTGTCTGTCTCCCATCACCTAGAGGTGACCGTCAGTCTCCATAATCGAGTCCCATCACCTAGTGGGGACTGTCTGTCTCCCATCACCTAGAGGTGACCGTCCGTCTCCCATCACCTAGAGGTGACCGTCCGTCTCCCATCACCTAGAGGTGACCGTCCGTCTCCCATCACCTAGAGGTGACCGTCCGTCTCCCATCACCTAGAGGTGACCGTCCGTCTCCCATCACCTAGAGGTGACCGTCCGTCTCCCATCACCTTGAGGTGACCGTCCGTCTCCCATCACCTTGAGGTGACCGTCCGTCTCCCATCACCTTGAGGTGACCGTCCGTCTCCCATCACCTTGAGGTGACCGTCCGTCTCCCATCACCTTGAGGTGACCGTCCGTCTCCCATCACCTTGAGGTGACCGTCCGTCTCCCATCACCTTGAGGTGACCGTCCGTCTCCCATCACCTTGAGGTGACCGTCCGTCTCCCATCACCTTGAGGTGACCGTCTGTCTCCATAATCGAGTCCCATCACCTAGTGGGGACTGCCTGTCTCCCATCACCTAGAGGTGACCGTCAGTCTCCATAATCGAGTCCCATCACCTAGTGGGGACTGTCTGTCTCCCATCACCTAGAGGTGACCATCAGTCTCCATAATCGAGTCCCATCACCTAGTGGGGACTGTCTGTCTCCCATCACCTAGAGGTGACCGTCCGTCTCCCATCACCTAGAGGTGACCGTCCGTCTCCCATCACCTAGAGGTGACCGTCCGTCTCCCATCACCTAGAGGTGACCGTCCGTCTCCCATCACCTAGAGGTGACCGTCCGTCTCCCATCACCTAGAGGTGACCGTCCGTCTCCCATCACCTTGAGGTGACCGTCCGTCTCCCATCACCTTGAGGTGACCGTCCGTCTCCCATCACCTTGAGGTGACCGTCCGTCTCCCATCACCTTGAGGTGACCGTCCGTCTCCCATCACCTTGAGGTGACCGTCCGTCTCCCATCACCTTGAGGTGACCGTCTGTCTCCATAATCGAGTCCCATCACCTAGTGGGGACTGCCTGTCTCCCATCACCTAGAGGTGACCGTCAGTCTCCATAATCGAGTCCCATCACCTAATGGGGACTGTCTGTCTCCCATCACCTAGAGGTGACCGTCAGTCTCCATAATCGAGTCCCATCACCTAGTGGGACTGTCTGTCTCCCATCACCTAGAGGTGACCGTCAGTCTCCATAATCGAGTCCCATCACCTAGTGGGGACTGTCTGTCTCCCATCACCTAGAGGTGACCGTCCGTCTCCCATCACCTAGAGGTGACCGTCCGTCTCCCATCACCTAGAGGTGACCGTCCGTCTCCCATCACCTAGAGGTGACCGTCCGTCTCCCATCACCTAGAGGTGACCGTCCGTCTCCCATCACCTAGAGGTGACCGTCCGTCTCCCATCACCTAGAGGTGACCGTCCGTCTCCCATCACCTAGAGGTGACCGTCCGTCTCCCATCACCTTGAGGTGACCGTCCGTCTCCCATCACCTTGAGGTGACCGTCCGTCTCCCATCACCTAGAGGTGACCGTCCGTCTCCCATCACCTTGAGGTGACCGTCCGCTCCCATCACCTTGAGGTGACCGTCCGTCTCCCATCACCTTGAGGTGACCGTCCGTCTCCCATCACCTTGAGGTGACCGTCAGTCTCCATAATCGAGTCCCATCACCTAGTGGGGACTGTCTGTCTCCCATCACCTAGAGGTGACCGTCAGTCTCCATAATCGAGTCCCATCACCTAGTGGGGACTGTCTGTCTCCCATCACCTAGAGGTGACCGTCAGTCTCCATAATCGAGTCCCATCACCTAGTGGGGACTGTCTGTCTCCCATCACCTAGAGGTGACCGTCCGTCTCCATAATCGAGTCCCATCACCTAGTGGGGACTGTCTGTCTCCCATCACCTAGAGGTGACCGTCCGTCTCCCATCACCTAGAGGTGACCGTCCGTCTCCCATCACCTAGAGGTGACCGTCCGTCTCCCATCACCTAGAGGTGACCGTCCGTCTCCCATCACCTAGAGGTGACCGTCCGTCTCCCATCACCTAGAGGTGACCGTCCGTCTCCCATCACCTAGAGGTGACCGTCCGTCTCCCATCACCTAGAGGTGACCGTCCGTCTCCCATCACCTTGAGGTGACCGTCCGTCTCCCATCACCTTAGAGGTGACCAGTCCGTCTCCCATTCACCTAGAGGTGACCGTCCGTCTCCCATCACCTTGAGGTGACCGTCCGTCTCCCATCACCTTGAGGTGACCGTACTCCGTCTCCCATCACCTTGAGGTGACCGTCCGCTCTCCCATCACCTTGAGGTGACCGTCCGTCTCCCATCACCTTGAGGTGACCGTCAGTCTCCATCACCTTGAGTGACCGTCAGTCTCATAATCGAGTCCATCACTAGTGGGGACTGTCTGTCTCCCATCACCTAGAGGTGACCGTCAGTCTCCATAATCGAGTCCCATCACCTAGTGGGGACTGTCTGTCTCCCATCACCTAGAGGTGACCGTCCGTCTCCCATCACCTAGAGGTGACCGTCCGTCTCCCCATCACCTAGAGGTGACCGTCCGTCTCCCATCACCTAGAGGTGACCGTCCGCTAGAGGGTGACCGTCCGTCTCCCATCACCTAGAGGTGACCGTCCGTCTCCCATCACCTAGAGGTGACCGTCCGTCTCCCATCACCTTGAGGTGACCGTCCGTCTCCCATCACCTTGAGGTGACCGTCCGTCTCCCATCACCTTGAGGTGACCGTCCGTCTCCCATCACCTTGAGGTGACCGTCCGTCTCCCATCACCTTGAGGTGACCGTCCGTCTCCCATCACCTTGAGGTGACCGTCCGTCTCCCATCACCTTGAGGTGACCGTCAGTCTCCATAATCGAGTCCCATCACCTAGTGGGGACTGTCTGTCTCCCATCACCTAGAGGTGACCGTCAGTCTCCATAATCGAGTCCCATCACCTAGTGGGGACTGTCTGTCTCCCATCACCTAGAGGTGACCGTCCGTCTCCCATCACCTAGAGGTGACCGTCCGTCTCCCATCACCTAGAGGTGACCGTCCGTCGCCCATCACCTAGAGGTGACCGATCGTGAGGTGAGCAGTGGCTTCTGTACCTCGGTCTCATCGCTGTCAGGTTATGGCGGTGTGGAGGTCACTTACCGGTCGTCTGTTCCTTTCTCACAATACACTCGGATGTAAAAGTCGCCCTCTTGGTTGAGGTCATACGTGGATGGTACAATAACGTATTCTCCCGGGGTAAGAGAGGCCCTCATTGTCACCCCACGGCTGTTTTGTGGTTCTCCTGTGTCGGACACTGGGCGACTCCTTGTGAAGAATCCACGATCGAGACGTGGACGCGGAACCTAAAACATTGATTGTGCTGTGAGATTACCAATGTTAACACCACGAGTCCCCTGGACAAACCCAGCGCCCCCAGAGGAAGAGGCTGCCCATACAGCAGAGCAAGGGTGTGACACTATAGGACTGAAGGGACGTGGTCTTCTGACCCCTTTCTCAGGAAGGAAAGGCTCTTTTTGTCTCTTCTGGATCTACAAATTGAGGGAACAGGATGAGGCGTGGACTCGGCCTCCCTGATGTGTGATGGTCAGGCTGGACCTGGAGACCTGGGTGTCTTCTACTGCCCGTGTTTCCACCTGTGTGTACAATATGGCACCCAATGAGAATGGAGACCCAGTGCAGATTCTCACCAGCTGTTCAGGAACCTAAGGGAGAAAAAGATGAATGGTTAGAAACAGTCCATGAAGAGGTGGAGGCTCGGGGACAGGGTGGTGGCTCGGGGACGGAGTGGAGGCTCGGGGATGGGGTTGGGGCTCGGGGACGGGGTGGAGGCTCGGGGATGGGGTGGAGGCTGCGGGGACAGGGTGGAGGCTCTGGGGCGGGGTGGAGGCTCGGGAACGGGGTGGAGGCTCGGGGACAGGGTGGAGGCTGCGGGGACATGGTGGAGGCTGCGGGGACAGAGTGGAGGCTCGGGGACGGGGTGGAGGCTCTGGGACGGGGTGGAGGCTGCGGGGACAGGGTGGAGGCTGCAGGGATAGGGTGGAGGCTGCGGGGATGGGGTGGAGGCTCGTGGATGGGGTGGAGGCTGCGGGACGGGGTGGAGGCTCGGGAACGGGGTGGAGGCTGTGGGGACGGGGTGGAGGCTCGGGATGGGGTGGAGGCTGCGGGGACGGGGTGGAGGCTGCGGGGACGGGGTGGAGGCTGCGGGGACAGGGTGGAAGCTCGGGGACATGGTGGAGGCTGCGGGACGTGGTGGAGGCTGCGGGGACAGAGTGGAGGCTCGGGACGGGGTGGAGGCTCTGGGACGGGGTGGAGGCTGCGGGGACAGGGTGGAGGCTCGGGGACAGGCTGCAGGTATAGGGTGGAGGCTGCGGGGATGGGGTGGAGTCTCGGGGATGGGGTGGAGGCTGCGGGGACGGGGTGGAGGCTCGGGAACGGGGTGGAGGCTGTGGGAACGGGGTGGAGGCTCGGGGATGGGGTGGAGGCTGCGGGGATGGGGTGGAGGCTCGGGAACGGGGTGGAGGCTGTGGGGACGGGGTGGAGGCTCGGGGATGGGGTGGAGGCTGCGGGGACAGGGTGGAGGCTGCGGGCGTTGCATTATCAATGACTTACTGAAGCAGGGCCCTTGAACCCTATAACACAGGGCCCCAGCACAGACGCCCTGTCCCCACACTGGGCTGGATGTACTTCCTCCACATACGTGGCTGCTTTGTGGCCCAGGTCACCGTGAGGTAGGTTCTCTCCAGCCAGACTTTATACTTTCACCCCAAGCTCCATACATAATGGTGGCTGAGAGCTACTCACCCGGTACAGGTGACATGCAATGTGGTGTTTGGTGGCTCTTCTATCCGTCTGCATCAGCTCCAGTAGCATCGTCCAGCGCTCCTCAATCCCCGGCTCGGTGACAGACTCCACCTTCACACCTGAGGCCACACCCACGCGGAGACGGAATTGTGGATTGGTGAAGAAAGATTCTGAATAAAGTATAAATTTCAGGTACTGAGTGCTGTATTATAACAGGTTCCCACACGAAGCCCCCCTCCCACCAGACACATGCATCCTCAGCCGCAGGATGTCTCCCCGCCACCAATCAGGGGGGTGCAGTACGGCTCTGACCGGTCACTGCCAGCCGGAGGAGGGGGCGCTATAGTTCAGCACTCACTCAGTCTGCGTCCTCCTCCTGCACTGACCCCACGTTCCCAGCGGCCTCGCATTTCAGTGACCTTACACTGGGAGGACTCCATGCCGCATGTGCAAATGACAATCCATGAAAAGAGGCTGCAGAAATCCTCACAGAGCATCCTGCGGAAAGAGACCACGGAGTCAGACACAGCACAGGGAGACCACGGGGTCAGAGACGGCACAGTGAGACCACAGGGATCAGACATAGCACAGCGAGACCACGGGGTCAGACACAGCACAGCGAGACCACGGGGACAGACATAGCACAGGGAGACCACGGGGTCAGACACAGCACAGCGAGACCACGGGGTCAGACACAGCACAGCGAGACCACGGGGTCAGAGACGGCACAGCGAGACCACGGGGATCAGACATAGCACAGCAAGACCACGGGGTCAGACATAGCACAGCGAGACCACGGGGACAGACATAGCACAGGGAGACCACGGGGTCAGACACAGCACAGCGAGACCACGGGGTCAGACATAGCACAGCGAGACCACGGGGTCAGACACAGCACAGCGAGACCACGGGGACAGACATAGCACAGCGAGACCACGGGGTCAGACACAGCACAGCGAGACCACGGGGTCAGACACAGCACAGCGAGACCACAGGGTCAGACACAGCACAGCGAGACCACGGGGTCAGACACAGCACAGCGAGACCACGGGGTCAGACATAGCACAGCGAGACCACGGGGTCAGACAGAGCACAGCGAGACCACGGGGTCAGACAGAGCACAGCGAGACCACGGGGTCAGACAGAGCACAGCGAGACCACGGGGTCAGACAGAGCACAGCGAGACCACGGGGTCAGACAGAGCACAGCGAGACCACGGGGTCAGACAGAGCACAGCGAGACCACGGGGTCAGACAGAGCACAGCGAGACCACGGGGTCAGACACAGCACAGCGAGACCACGGGGTCAGACACAGCACAGCGAGACCACGGGGTCAGACACAGCACAGCGAGACCACGGGATCAGACATAGCACAGTGAAACCAGGGGGTCAGACATAGCACAGGAGACCACGGGGTCAGACATAGCACAGCGAGACCATGGGGTCAGACATGGCACAGCGAGACCACGGGGTCCGACACGGCACCGGGAGACCACAGGGTCAGACACAGCACAGCGAGACCACGGGGTCAGACACAGCACAGCGAGACCACGGGGTCAGACACAGCACAGCGAGACCACGGGGTCAGACACAGCACAGCGGGACCACGGGGTCAGACATGGCACAGCGAGACCACGGGGTCAGACATAGCATAGCGAGACCACGGGGTCAGACATAGCACAGCAAGACCACGGGGTTAGACACTGCACAGGGAGACCACGGGGTCAGACACAGCACAGCGAGACCACGGGGTCAGACATAGCACAGCGAGACCACGGGATCAGACACAGCACAGCGAGACCACTGGGGTCAGACATAGCAAGCGGGACCACGAGGTCAGACATAGGATAGCGAGACCACGGCACAGGGAGACCACATGGTCAGACACCGCACTGCGAGACAACGGGGTCAGACACAGCACAGCGAGACCACGGGGTCAGACATAGCACAGCGAGACCACGGGGTCAGACATAGCACAGCGAGACCACGGGGTCAGACATAGCACAGCGAGACCACGGGGTCAGACATAGCACAGCGAGACCAGGGGGTCAGACGTAGCACAGCAAGACCACGGGGTTAGACACAGCACAGGGAGACCACGGGGTCAGACACAGCACAGCGAGACCACGGGGTCAGACATAGCACAGCGAGACCACGGGATCAGACACAGCACAGCAAGACCACGGGGGTCAGACATAGCAAGCGGGACCACGGGGTCAGACATAGGATAGCGAGACCACGGCACAGGGAGACCACATGGTCAGACACCGCACTGCGAGACAACGGGGTCAGACACAGCACAGCGAGACCACGGGGTCAGACAAAGTACAGCGAGACCACGGGTCAGACACAGCACAGCGAGACCATGGGGTCAGACAGAGCACAGCGAGACCACGGGGTCAGACACAGCACAGCGGGACCACGGGGTCAGACATAGCACAGCAAGACCACGGGGTCAGACATAGCATAGCGAGACCACGGGGTCAGACATAGCATAGCGAGACCACGGGGTCAGACATAGCATAGCTAGACCACAGGGTCAGACACAGCACAGAGAGACCACAGGGTCGGTCACAGCACAGAGAGACCACAGGGTCGGACACAGCACAGAGAGACCACGGGGTCAGACACAGCACAGCGAGACCACGGGGTCAGTCACAGCACAGGGAGACCACGGGGTCAGACGCAGCACAGAGAGACTACGGGGTCAGTCGCAGCACAGAGAGACCACGGGGTCAGACACAGCACAGAGAGACCACGGGGTCAGACACAGCACAGAGAGACCACGGGGTTAGTCACAGCACAGAGAGACCACAGGGTCAGACACAGCACAGAGAGACCACGGGGTCAGTCTCAGCACATGGAGACCACGGGGTCAGACACAGCACAGAGAGACCACGGGGTCAGTCTCAGCACATGGAGACCACGGGGTCAGACACAGCACAGAGAGACCACGGGGTCAGACACAGCACAGAGAGACCACAGGGTCAGACACAGCACAGAGAGACCACGGGGTCAGTCTCAGCACATGGAGACCACGGGGTCAGACACAGCACAGAGAGACCACGGGGTCAGACACAGCACAGAGAGACCACGGGGTCAGTCACAGCACAGAGAGACCACGGGGTCAGTCACAGTACATGGAGACCACGGGGTCAGTCACAGCACAGAGAGACCACGGGGTCAGTCACAGTACATGGAGACAACGGGGTCAGTCACAGCACAGAGAGACCACGGGGTTAGTCACAGCTGTCACGCTCATGGGCACGGCAGCAGATGTCGCTCAGGCCTGCTCCTATGTGTCTTCTGAAGGAGTCATTGACCAGAGAGGCCTGCGGCAGAGATTCGCTCATGATCCGCCACATATACCACATGCGCGGCTGGCTGCAGCTTCCCGCCACGGCCGCCAGCCACAATGAGATGACATCTTACTACAATCCTAATATGGGGGAGGGTGTGACTCCTGAAATGCGAGGCAGTGGTGCGGAGGTCGGGCTGCCATTACCAGAAGTCTCCGTCCTCTTTCTGGAGATTCAGCGCTCGGCGCTCCGCATCGGACACCGACCTCCACTCTAGGGATCTGCAAGAGAATGACAGCAGTCACATGACTGAGGCTCCGGCTCCTCGGGGGCGTGGCCGTCTTCACTCACTGGTCACTCCAGGGACCGTTATACTCGGTGAAGCCCCAGGGATTCCGCAGCCGGATGAGTGTCAGCTCCTCTGAGCCGCGCTTCACCTGCAGGAAGAATAGGGTACTTGTGTGATTTGTGGGGTGCAGTGCTCTGTGGCCCCCGTCCTGTCTGCACTTACCTCCTTGGCTCCGAGAACGGAGTATGCGTGTCCCAACACCAAGCCGTCCTCATCCACGCGTCCAATGTCCGCGGCCTCTGAAACCTTCCAGGAGACGAGCGCTTAGATCAGTGCAATCCTCCTGGTGAACAGTGGAGGGCGCCACTCACCTGGATGTAGCACGCCATCAGGGCCTCCCTGCGCCCCGCGGCCAGGACCATCTCCCGGACCTCCTCCGAGGTGTATCTGCTCAGGCTCACGCTCTCCGCCACTCCGCCCGTGAAATCCTCCAGCGTCTCCGCGATGGTCCCACCCTGCAGTGCGGAGTAACCGCCGGACACCCTGCGAGGACACATGAGGGGTGAGGAGTCCGCAGCCACGTGGGGCCGGAGCCGATGGCCACGGATGGACGTACTTGGCGTATGCTTTCTCCAACAGCGCACTCCATAACTCCGCCTGAGAGTCGCTCCTCGTGTAGACAAGCCGCCCCTTCCTGGTGGGAAGTCTGTCGTCAACCACCACGTCCAGCCAATCACCGAACCGCCAGACCTGGACCGACGAGAGAGTCAGCCGAGCACCCTGCTCCAGTCACATCCCAGTCTGCAACCAGTGCTCCAGTCACATCCCAGTCTGTCGTCAACCACCACGTCCAGCCAATCACCGAACCGCCAGACCTGGACCGACGAGAGAGTCAGCCGAGCACCCTGCTCCAGTCACATCCCAGTCTGCAACCAGTGCTCCAGTCACATCCCAGTCTGTCGTCAACCACCACGTCCAGCCAATCACCGAACCGCCAGACCTGGACCGACGAGAGAGTCAGCCGAGCACCCTGCTCCAGTCACATCCCAGTCTGCAACCAGTGCTCCAGTCACATCCAAGTCTGTCGTCAACCACCACGTCCAGCCAATCACCGAACCGCCAGACCTGGACCGACGAGAGAGTCAGCCGAGCACCCTGCTCCAGTCACATCCCAGTCTGCACCCCTGCTCCAGTCACATCCCAGTCTGCAACCAGTGCTCCAGTCACATCCCAGTCTGTCGTCAATCACCACGTCCAGCAAATCACCGAACCGCCAGACCTGGACCGACGAGAGAGTCAGCCGAGCACCCTGCTCCAGTCACATCCCAGTCTGCAACCAGTGCTCCAGTCACATCCCAGTCTGTCGTCAACCACCACGTCCAGCCAATCACCGAACCGCCAGACCTGGACCGACGAGAGAGTCAGCTGAGCACCCTGCTCCAGTCACATCCCAGTCTGCAACCAATGCTCCAGTCACATCCCAGTCTGCAACCAATGCTCCAGTCACATCCCAGTCTGCAACCAATGCTCCAGTCACATCCCAGTCTGTCGTCAACCACCACGTCCAGCCAATCACCGAACCGCCAGACCTGGACCGACGAGAGAGTCAGCAGAGAACCCTGCTCCAGTCACAACCCAGTCTGCAACCAATGCTCCAGTCACATCCCAGTCTGCAACCAATGCTCCAGTTACATCCCAGTCTGCAACCAGTGCTCCAGTCACATCCCAGTCTGTCGTCAACCACCACGTCCAGCCAATCACCGAACTGCCAGACCTGGACCGACGAGAGAGTCAGCCGAGCACCCTGCTCCAGTCACATCCCAGTCTGCAACCAGTGCTCCAGTCACATCCCAGTCTGTCGTCAACCACCACGTCCAGCCAATCACCGAACCGCCAGACCTGGACCGACGAGAGAGTCAGCTGAGCACCCTGCTCCAGTCACATCCCAGTCTGCAACCAATGCTCCAGTCACATCCCAGTCTGCAACCAATGCTCCAGTCACATCCCAGTCTGCAACCAATGCTCCAGTCACATCCCAGTCTGTCGTCAACCACCACGTCCAGCCAATCACCGAACCGCCAGACCTGGACCGACGAGAGAGTCAGCAGAGAACCCTGCTCCAGTCACATCCCAGTCTGCAACCAATGCTCCAGTCACATCCCAGTCTGCAACCAATGCTCCAGTCACATCCCAGTCTGCAACCAATGCTCCAGTCACATCCCAGTCTGTCGTCAACCACCACGTCCAGCCAATCACCGAACCGCCAGACCTGGACCGACGAGAGAGTCAGCAGAAAACCCTGCTCCAGTCACATCCCAGTCTGCAACCAATGCTCCAGTCACATTCCAGTCTGCAACCAATGCTCCAGTTGCATCCCAGTCTGCAACCAGTGCTCCAGTCACATGCCAGTCTGTCGTCAACCACCACGTCCAGCCAATCACCGAACCGCCAGACCTGGACCGACGAGAGAGTCAGCCGAGCACCCTGCTCCAGTCACATCCCAGTCTGCAACCAGTGCTCCAGTCACATCCCAGTCTGTCATCAACCACCACGTCCAGCCAATCACCGAACCGCCAGACCTGGACCGACGAGAGAGTCATCCGAGCACCCTGCTCCAGTCACATCCCAGTCTGCAACCAATGCTCCAGTCACATCCCAGTCTGCAACCAATGCTCCAGTTACATCCCAGTCTGCAACCAGTGCTCCAGTCACATCCCAGTCTGTCGTCAACCACCACGTCCAGCCAATCACCGAACCGCCAGACCTGGACCGACGAGAGAGTCAGCAGAGAACCCTGCTCCAGTCACATCCCAGTCTGCAACCAATGCTCCAGTCACATCCCAGTCTGCAGCCAATGCTCCAGTTACATCCCAGTCTGCAACCAGTGCTCCAGTCACATCCCAGTCTGTCGTCAACCACCACGTCCAGCCAATCACCGAACCGCCAGACCTGGACCGACGAGAGAGTCAGCCGAGCACCCTGCTCCAGTCACATCCCAGTCTGCAACCAATGCTCCAGTCACATCCCAGTCTGCAACCAATGCTCCAGTTACATCCCAGTCTGCAACCAGTGCTTCAGTCACATCCCAGTCTGTCGTCAACCACCACGTCCAGTCAATCACCGAACTGCCAGACCTGGACGGACGAGAGAGTCAGCCGAGCACCCTGCTCCAGTCACATCCCAGTCTGCAACAAATTCTCCAGTCACATCCCAGTCTGCACCTCTGCTTCAGTCACATCCCAGTCTGCAACCAAAGCTCCAGTCACATCCCAGTCTGCACCCCCTGCTCCAGTCACATCTCAGTCTGCAACCAATTCTCCAGTCACATTCCAGTCTGCACCCCTGCTCCTGTCACATCCCAGTCTGCACCCCTTGCTCCAGTCACATCCCAGTCTGCACCCCTGCTTCAGTCACATCCCAGTTTGCACCCTGCTCCAGTCACATCCCAGTCTGCACCCCTGCTTCAGTCACATCCCAGTTTGCACCCCCTGTTACAGTCACATTCTAGTCTACACCCCCTGCTCCAATCACATCCCAGTCTGCAACCAATTCTCCAGTCACATCTCAGTCTGCACCCCATGCTCCAGTCACATTCCAGTCTGCACCCCCTGCTCCAGTCACATCCCAGTCTGCACCCGCTGACAGGTAGAAGCTCTCTTCCTTAGTCTCGTCTGGATAATTCCACCTCTTCCCACCTTAAAATGGAAGATTCCACAGTAACCGTCTGCGGTGCTGAAGCTCTGGTCGGCAGGGACCACTCGTGAGAAGAGAGAGGGGTGGAGGGTGAGAGACGAGAGCGTGGACAGCAGCCAGCAGTCTCCTATGGGAGGAATGACACAGATGGGAGAGCGGCCAACTACTACTCCAATCATCCCTATGACCTTATCTCAGTGGCCACATCCCTGGGTCAGATTTGGGAACCTCTGGCTGACGGACGGCTGCTCTGCTTCCTGACAGCACAGAGTCACTGACTATGACACAGCCCGGCAGTGCTGGGGGTCAGTGGTGATAGAGCTCGGCAGTGCTGGAGGTCAGTGGTGATAGAGCCCGGTAGAGCTGGAGGTCAGTGGTGATAGAGCCCGACAGTGCTGGAGGTCAGTGATGATAAAGCCCGGCAGTGCTGGAGGTCAGTGGTGATAGAGCCCGGCAGTGCTGGAGGTCAGTGGTGATAGAGCCCGGTAGAGCTGGAGGTCAGTGGTGATAGAGCCCGACAGTGCTGGAGGTCAGTGATGATAAAGCCCGGCAGTGCTGGGGGTCAGTGGTGATAGAGCGCGGCAGTGCTGGAGGTCAGTGGTGATAGAGCCCGGTAGAGCTGGAGGTCAGTGGTGATAGAGCTCGGCAGTGCTGGAGGTCAGTGGTGATAGAGCCCGGTAGAGCTGGAGGTCAGTGGTGATAGAGCCCGGCAGTGCTGGGGGTCAGTGGTGATAGAGCTCGGCAGTGCTGGGGGTCAGTGGTGATAGAGCCCGTCAGTGCTGGGGGTCAGTGGTGATAGAGCTCGGCAGTGCTGGAGGTCAGTGGTGATAGAGCCTGACAGTGCTGGAGGTCAGTGATGATAAAGCCCGGCAGTGCTGGGGGTCAGTGGTGATAGAGCGCGGCAGTGCTGGGGGTCAGTGGTGATAGAGCTCGGCAGTGCTGGAGGTCAGCGGTGATAGAGCGCAGCAGTGCTGGGGGTCAGTGGTGATAGAGCTCGGCAGTGCTGGAGGTCAGCGGTGATAGAGCTCGGCAGTGCTGGAGGTCAGCGGTGATAGAGCTCGGCAGTGCTGGGGGTCAGTGGTGATAAAGCCCGGCAGTGCTGGAGGTCAGTGGTGATAGACTTCAGCAGTGCTGGAGGTCAGCGGTAATGGTACCATGCAGTGCTAGAGGTCAGTGGTGATAGAGCCTGGCAGTGCTGGAGGTCAGCGGTGATAGAGCTCGGCAGTGCTGGAGGTCAGCGGTGGTAGAGCTCGTCAGTCCTGGGGGTCAGTAGTGATAAAGCCCGGCAGTGCTGGAGGTCAGCGGTGATAGAGCCCTGCAGTGCTGGAGGTCAGCGGTGATAGAGCCCTGCAGTGCTGGAGGTCAGTGGTGATAGAGCTCGGCAGTGCTGGAGGTCAGCGGTGATAGAGCCCTGCAGTGCTGGAGGTCAGCGGTGATAGAGCTCGGCAGTGCTGGAGGTCAGCGGTGATAGAGCTCGGCAGTGCTGGAGGTCAGCGGTGATAGAGCTCTTCAGTGCTGGGGGTCAGTGGTGATAAAGCCCGGCAGTGCTGGAGGTCAGCGGTAATGGTGCCATGCAGTGCTAGAGGTCAGTGGTGATAGAGCCTGGCAGTGCTGGAGGTCAGTAATGATAGAGCCTGGCAGTGCTGGTAGTCAGTGGTGATAGAGCTCAGCAGTGCTGGAGGTCAGTGGTGATAGCGCCCAGAAGTGCTAGAGGTCAGTGGTGATAGAGCCCCACAGTGCTGGAGGTCAGTGGTGATAGAGCCCGGTAGAGCTGGAGGTCAGTGGTGATAGAGCCCAGCAGTGCTGGTAGTCAGTGGTGATAGAGCTCAGCAGTGCTGGAGGTCAGTGGTGATAGAGCCCGGAAGTGCTAGAGGTCAGTGGTGATAGAGCCCAGCAGTGCTGGAGGTCAGTAATGATAGAGCCTGGCAGTGCTGGAGGTCAGTGATGACGGAGCCCGCAGTGATGGAGCACTCAGTTAGACATGTTTCCCACTGTTTGCTGCCAGGGACCATTATCTGACATTTCTCCAGCACCCGGCACTGGTGAGCTGGAGAACCTACCGGCGCCTGCTGCCTGGACTTACCTAGCTCCCCCTGGCAGACGTCGGAGCTGCTGGACCCACTCTCAATGAACTTTGGGTTGGAGCAGAATTCCTGCAGAAGCAGAGGAGACGTCGGCCATTATTCTACTGCAGATTTTGGTGAACGCAATTTTTACACAGAAATTTTCAACTTTTTGTTATTTTACCCTTTACTTTAAAAAACTGGGTGTGGCTAATTATGCAAATAGAGTGATCAGTGCACTTTACAATTGCCGATTGTCAAAACCTGTTAAAAATGTCGCCGTCTTCATCTGGAAAAACTGCACTGACGCCTCGAGTCTGAAGTATGCGGCAGAGTCATCGCCAATCGGCGGCGGCGAAGACACGGATTCTGTGCACAATGTTGGGGAATGATCCGTAGAAATCAGTGAGATACGTCCGTGGCACGTCATGTGTGTGAGATGCATGATGGCAATCCTGATGTACTGAGCGTGCAGGGGACTGAACAGGTTAACATGTCTGTCCGTGGCGCTGACGCTGACGTACCCCTGCTCCGTAAGGAAGCGATACGGACCTTTAAACTGCAGACTGTTCATATGAAGGGACTAACTGAGGCTATCCTGCACGCCGGCTTAATCTGATGGATCCGGTCTCTAAGTATCATCCAGGATGTGTTTATGCCTAACCTCGTGGTGCCCCCTCCTCTCCCTGCAGTATGTCATCCCCCTCCTCTCCTGTCCCTGCAGTATGTCATCCCCCTCCTCTCCTGTCCCTGCAGTATGTCATCCCCCTCCTCTCCTGTCCCTGCAGTATGTCATCACCCTCCTCTCCTGTCCCTGCAGTATGTCATCCCCCTCCTCTCCTCTCCCTGCAGTATGTCATCCCCCTCCTCTCCTGTCCCTGCAGTATGTCATCCCCCTCCTCTCCTGTCCCTGCAGTATGTCATCCTCCTCCTCTGCTCTCCCTGCAGTATGTCATCCCCCTCCTCTCCTCTCCCTGCAGTATGTCATCCCCCTCCTCTCCTGTCCCTGCAGTATGTCATCCCCCTCCTCTCCTGTCCCTGCAGTATGTCATCCTCCTCCTCTCCTCTCCCTGCAGTATGTCATCCCTCTCCTCTCCCTGCAGTATGTCATCTCCCTCCTCTCCTCTAACTGCAGTATGTCATCCCCCTCCTCTCCTCTCTCTGCAGTATGTCATCCCCCTCCTCTCCTCTCCCTGCAGTATGTCATCCCACTCCTCTCCTCTCCCTGCAGTATATCATCCCCCTCCTCTCCTCTCCCTGCAGTATGTCATCCCCCTCCTCTCCCTGCAGTATGTCATCCCCCTCCTCTCCTCTCCCTGCAGTATGTCATCCCCCTCCTCTCCTGTCCCTGCCGTATGTCATCCCCCTCCTCTCCTTTCCTCTCCCTGCCGTATGTCATCCCCCTCCTGTCCTGTCCCTGCCGTATGTCATCCCCCTCCTCTCCTGTCCCTGCAGTATGTCATCCCCCTCCTCTCCTCTCCCTGCAGTATGTCATCCCCCTCCTCTCCTCTCCCTGCAGTATGTCATCCCCCTCCTCTCCTGTCCCTGCAGTATGTCATCCCCCTCCTCTCCTGTCTGCCGTATTCCTCTCCCTGCCGTATGTCATCCCCCTCCTGTCCTGTCCCTGCCGTATGTCATCCCCCTCCTCTCCTGTCCCTGCAGTATGTCATCACCCTCCTCTCCTCTCCCTGCAGTATGTCATCCCCCTCCTCTCCTGTCCCTGCAGTATGTCATCCCCCTACTCTCCTCTCCCTGCAGTATGTCATCCCTCTCCTCTCCCTGCAGTATGTCATCCCCCTCCTCTCCTCTCCCTGCAGTATGTCATCCCCCTCCTCTCCTCTCCCTGCAGTATGTCATCCCCCTCCTCTCCTCTCCCTGCAGTATGTCATCCCACTCCTCTCCTCTCCCTGCAGTATGTCATCCCCCTCCTCTCCTCTCCCTGCAGTATGTCATCCCTCTCCTCTCCCTGCGTATGTCATCCCCCTCCTCTCCTCTCCCTGCAGTATGTCATCCCTCTCCTCTCCCTGCAGTATGTCATCCCCCTCCTCTCCTCTCCCTGCAGTATGTCATCCCCCTCCTCTCCTCTCCCTGCAGTATGTCATCCCCCTCCTCTCCTCTCCCTGCAGTATGTCATCCCCCTCCTCTCCTCTCCCTGCAGTATGTCATCCCTCTCCTCTCCCTGCAGTATGTCATCCCCCTCCTCTCCTCTCCCTGCAGTATGTCATCCCTCTCCTCTCCCTGCAGTATGTCATCCCCCTCCTCTCCTCTCCCTGCAGTATGTCATCCCCCTCCTCTCCTGTCCCTGCAGTATGTCATCCCTCTCCTGTCCCTGCCGTATGTCATCCCCCTCCTGTCTTGTCCCTGCCGTATGTCATCCCCTTCCTCTCCTCTCCTCTCCCTGCAGTATGTCATCCCCCTCCTCTCCTGTCCCTGCAGTATGTCATCCCCTTCCTCTCCTCTCCTCTCCTCTCCCTGCCGTATGTCATCCCCCTCCTCTCCTGTCCCTGCAGTATGTCATCCCCCTCCTCTCCTTTCCTCTCCCTGCCGTATGTCACCCCCCTCCTCTCCTGTCCCTGCAGTATGTCATCCCCCTCCTCTCCTCTCCCTGCAGTATGTCATCCCCCTCCTCTCCTCTCCCTGCCGTATGTCATCCCCCTCCTCTCCTCTCCCTGCAGTATGTCATCACCCTCCTCTCCTCTCCCTGCCGTATGTCATCCCCCTCCTCTCCTCTCCCTGCAGTATGTCATCCCCTCCTCTCCTGTCCCTGCAGTATGTCATCCCCCTCCTCTCCTCTCCTTTCCTCTCCCTGCCGTATGTCACCCCCCTCCTCTCCTGTCCCTGCAGTATGTCATCCCCCTCCTCTCCTCTCCCTGCAGTATGTCATCCCCCTCCTCTCCTCTCCCTGCTGTATGTCATCCCCCTCCTCTCCTCTCCCTGCAGTATGTCATCCCCCTCCTCTCCTGTCCCTGCCGTATGTCATCCCCCTCCTCTCCTCTCCCTGCTGTATGTCATACCCCTCCTCTCCTCTCCCTGCAGTATGTCATCCCCCTCCTCTCCTGTCCCTGCCGTATGTCATCCCCCTCCTGTCCTGTCCCTGCCGTATGTCATCCCCCTCCTGTCCTCTCCCTGCAGTATGTCATCCCCCTCCTCTCCTCTCCCTGCAGTATGTCATCCCCTTTCTCTCCTCTCGCTGCAGTATGTCATCCCTCTCCTCTCCCTGCAGTATGTCATCCCACTCCTCTCCTCTCCCTGCAGTATGTCATCCAACTCCTCTCCTCTCCCTACAGTATGTCATCCCCCTCCTCTCCTCTCGCTGCAGTATGTCATCCCACTCCTCTCCTCTCCCTGCAGTATGTCATCCCACTCCTCTCCTCTCCCTGTATTATGTCATCCCCCTCCTCTCCTCTCCCTGCAGTATGTCATCCCACCCCTCTCTTCTCCCTGCAGTATGTCATCCCACCCCTCTCCTCTCTCTGCAGTATGTCATCCCCCTCCTCTCCTCTCCCTACAGTATGTCATCCCCCTCCTCTCCTCTCTCTGCAGTATGTCATCCCCCTCCTCTCCTCTCCCTACAGTATGTCATCCCCCTCCTCTCCCTGCAGTATGTCATCCCCCTCCGCTCCCTGCAGTATGTCATCTCCCTCCTCTCCTCTCCCTGCAGTATGTCATCCCCCTCCTCTCCTCTCCCTACAGTATGTCACCTCTCTCCTGTCCCTGCAGTATGTCACCCCCCTCCTCTCCTCTCCCTGCAGTATGTCATCCCCCTCCTCTCCTGTCCCTGCAGTATGTCATCTCTCTCCTCTCCCTGCAGTATATCATCCCCCTCCTCTCCTCTCGCTGCAGTATGTCATCCCCCTCCTCTCCTCTCCCTGCAGTATGTCATCCCCCTCCTCTCCTCTCCCTGCAGTATGTCATCCCACTCCTCTCCTCTCCCTGCAGTATGTCATCCCCCTCCTCTCCTCTCCCTGCAGTATGTCATCCCTCTCCTCTCCCTGCAGTATGTCATCAAACTCCTCTCCTCTCCCTGCAGTATGTCATCCCCCTCCTCTCCTCTCCCTGCAGTATGTCATCCCACTCCTCTCCTCTCCCTGCAGTATGTCATCCCCTTTCTCTCCTCTCGCTGCTTTATGTCATCCCTCTCCTCTCCCTGCAGTATGTCATCCCACTCCTCTCCTCTCCCTGCAGTATGTCATCCCCCTCCTCTCCTCTCCCTGCAGTATGTCATCCAACTCCTCTCCTCTCCCTACAGTATGTCATCCCCCTCCTCTCCTGTCCCTGCAGTATGTCATCACCCTCCTCTCCTCTCCCTGCAGTATGTCATCCCACTCCTCTCCTCTCCCTGCAGTATGTCATCCCACCCCTCTCTTCTCCCTGCAGTATGTCATCCCACCCCTCTCCTCTCTCTGCAGTATGTCATCCCCCTCCTCTCCTCTCCCTACAGTATGTCATCCCTCTCCTCTCCCTGCAGTATGTCATCCCCCTCCTCTCCTCTCCCTGCCGTATGTCATCCCCCTCCTCTCCTCTCCCTGCCGTATGTCATCCCCCTCCTCTCCTCTCCCTGCAGTATGTCATCCCACTCCTCTCCTCTCCCTGCAGTTAGTCATCCCACTCCTCTCCTCTCCCTGCAGTATGTCTCCACTACATCCCTCCGGGGGTCTCTCCACTACATCCCTCCGGAGATCTTTCTATTACATCCTTCCGGGGGATCTCTCCATTACATCCTTCCGGGGGGTCTCTCCACTACATCCCTCCGGGGATCTCTCCACTACATCCCTCCGGAGGGTCTCTCCACTACATCCCTCCGGAGATCTCTCCATTACATCCTTCCGGGGGGTCTCTCCACATCCCTCCGGGGATCTCTCCATTACATCCTTCCGGGGGGTCTCTCCACTACATCCCTCCGGGGATCTCTCCACTACATCCTTCCGGGGGGTCTCT
Organism: Bufo gargarizans; assembly: GCF_014858855.1. Taxonomy (NCBI): domain Eukaryota; kingdom Metazoa; phylum Chordata; class Amphibia; order Anura; family Bufonidae; genus Bufo; species Bufo gargarizans. Next base: position 87,104 of record NW_025334770.1, on the reverse strand, counting down.
CCACTACATCCCTCTGGGGGTCTCTCCACTACATCCCTCTGGGGGTCTCTCCACTGCATCCCCCCGGGGGTCTCTCCACTACATCCTTCCGGGGGGTCTCTCCACTACATCCCTCCGGGGGTCTCTTCACTCCATCCTTCCGGGGGGTCTCTCCACTACATCCCCCTGGGGGTCTCTCCACTACATCCCCCTGGGGGTCTCTCCACTACATCCCTCAGGGGGGTCTCTTCACTACATCCCCCCGGGGGTCTCTCCACTACATCCCTCCGGGGGGTCTCTCCACTACATCCCTCCGGGGATCTCTCCACTACATCCTTCCGGGGGGTCTCTCCACTACATCCTTCCAGGGGGTCTCTCCACTACATCCTTCTGGGGGTCTCTCCACTACCTCCCTCCGGGGGGTCTCTCCACTACATCCCCCCAGGGGTCTCTCCACTACATCCCTCCGGGGGATCTCTCCACTACATCCTTCCGGGGGTCTCTCCACTACATCCCTCCGGAGGGTCTCTACACTACATCGCTCCGGGGATCTCTCCACTACATCCTTCCGGGGGGTCTCTCCACTACATCCCTCCGGAGGGTCTCTCCACTACATCCCTCCGGAGATCTCTCCATTACATCCTTCCGGGGGGTCTCTCCACATCCCTCCGGGGATCTCTCCATTACATCCTTCCGGGGGGTCTCTCCACTACATCCCTCCGGGGATCTCTCCACTACATCCTTCCGGGGGGTCTCTCCACTACATCCCTCTGGGGGTCTCTCCACTACATCCCTCTGGGGGTCTCTCCACTACATCCCTCCGGGGGGTCTCTCCACTACATCCCTCAGGGGGGTCTCTTCACTACATCCCCCCGGGGGTCTCTCCACTACATCCCTCCGGGGGGTCTCTCCACTACATCCCTCCGGGGATCTCTCCACTACATCCTTCCGGGGGGGTCTCTCCACTACATCCCTCCGGGGGGTCTCTCTACTACATCCCTCCGGGGGGTCTCTTCACTACATCCTTCCGGGGGGTCTCTCCACTACATCCTTCCGGGGGTCTCTCCACTACATCCCTCCGGGGATCTCCCCACTACATCCTTCCGGGGGGTCTCTCCACTACATCCTTCCGGGGGTCTCTACACTACATCCCTCCGGGGATCTCTCCACTACATCCTTCCGGGGGGTCTCTCCACTACATCCCTCCGGAGGGTCTCTCCACTACATCCCTCCGGAGATCTCTCCACTACATCCTTCCGGGGGGTCTCTCCACATCCCTCCGGGGATCTCTCCATTACATCCTTCCGGGGGGTCTCTCCACTACATCCCTCCGGGGATCTCTCCACTACATCCTTCCGGGGGGTCTCTCCACTACATCCTTCCAGGGGGTCTCTCCACTACCTCCCTCCGGGGGGTCTCTCCACTTCATCCCCCCAGGGGTCTCTCCACTACATCCCTCCGGGGATCTCTCCATTACATCCTTCCGGGGGGTCTCTCCACTACATCCCTCCGGGGATCTCCCCACTACATCCTTCCGGGGGGTCTCTCCACTACATCCCTCCGGTGGTCTCTCCACTACATCCCTCCGGGGGGTCTCTCCACTACACTACACTACACCCCCCCACCTCTGAAGGACTCAGCTTACATGTCAATGCTCCATTTCTCCAGAGGAGGCGCTACTGACTAGAGGTGGAGATAAGGGTCTGCAGCCACACGGGCCCTCTGCTCCACATGAGGAGTCCACGTGGTAGGGGCCCAGCCACAGATTACTGCCCATTACTGGGGTCACAGTAGTCACACCCTGGGTCAATATTACTGTGTGGCCCCTTCGACAGTCACATGTCCAGACTCACCGGGGGTCTTCTCCACTACATCCTTCCGGGGGTCTCTCCACTACATCCTTCCGGGGGTCTCTCCACTACATCCCTCCGGAGGGTCTCTACACTACATCCTTCCGGGGGTCTCTCCACTACATCCTTCCGGGGGTCTCTCCACTACATCCCTTCGGAGGGTCTCTACACTACATCCCTCCGGGGATCTCTCCACTACATCCTTCCGGGGGGTCTCTCCACTACATCCCTCCGGAGGGTCTCTACACTACATCCCTCCGGAGATCTCTCCACTACATCCTTCCTGGGGGTCTCTCCACTACATCCCTCCGGAGGGTCTCTCCATTACATCCTTCCGGGGGGTCTCTCCACTACATCCCTCCGGGGATCTCTCCACTACATCCCTCCGGGGATCTCTCCATTACATCCTTCCGGGGGGTCTCTCCACTACATCCTTCCGGGGGGTCTCTCCACTACATCCCTCTGGGGGTCTCTCCACTACATCCCTCCGGGGGTCTCTCCACTACATCCTTCCGGGGGGTCTCTCCACTACATCCCTCCGGGGAGCTCTCCACTACATCCCTCCGGAGGGTCTCTCCACTACATCCCTCCGGAGATCTCTCCATTAAATCCTTCCGGGGGGTCTCTCCACATCCCTCCAGGGATCTCTCCATTACATCCTTCCGGGGGGTCTCTCCACTACATCCCTCCGGGGATCTCTCCACTACATCCTTCCGGGGGGTCTCTCCACTACATCCCTCTGGGGGTCTCTCCACTACATCCCTCTGGGGGTCTCTCCACATCCCTCCGGGGATCTCTCCATTACATCCTTCCAGGGGGTCTCTCCACTACATCTCTCCGGGGATCTCTCCACTACATCCTTCCAGGGGGGTCTCTCCACTACATCCCTCCGGGGGGTCTCTCTACTACCTCCTTCCGGGGGGTCTCTCCACTACATCCCTCCGGGGGTCTCTCCACTACATCCCTCCGGGGATCTCTCCATTACATCCTTCCGGGGATCTCTCCATTACATCCTTCCGGGGGGTCTCTCCACTACCTCCTTCCGGGGGGTCTCTCCACTACATCCCTCCGGGGGTCTCTCCACTACATCCCTCCGGAGATCTCTCCATTATATCCTTCCGGGGGGTCTCTCCACATCCCTCCGGGGATCTCTCCATTACATCCTTCCGGGGGGTCTCTCCACTACATCCCTCCGGGGATCTCTCCACTACATCCCTCCGGGGGTCTCTCCACTACATCCCTCCGGGGGGTCTCTCCACTACACTACACTACACCCCCCCACCTCTGAAGAACTCAGCACACATGTCAATGCTCCATTTCTCCAGAGGAGGCGCTACTGACTAGAGGTGGAGATAAGGGTCTGCAGCCACACGGGCCCTCTGCTCCACATGAGGAGTCCACGTGGTAGGGGCCCAGCCACAGATTACTGCCCATTACTGGGGTCACAGTAGTCACACCCTGGGTCAATATTACTGTGTGGCCCCTTCGACAGTCACATGTCCAGACTCACCAGGGGTCTTCTCCACTCAACCGCAGGGTCAGTGACCTCCGGGGGGAACTCCGGGTCCGTAAAGAGACATCCTTTCTCCAAGCAGGAAGCACGAAGAACGCAATACTTCTGACTAGACCACATTCTAGACAGACCGAGGAAGAAACGAGAGAGATGAGAGAGATGAAAAAGAGAGAGAGAGACAGAGATATGAGAGAGACGAAAGAGAGACAGAGATATGAGAGAGACAAAAGAGAGAGAGAGAGATAAGAGAGAGACAGAGATATGAGAGAGTTGAGGGAGAGATAAGAGAGAGACGAAAGAGAGAGACAGAGATATGAGAGAGACGAAAAAGAGAGACAGAGATATGAGAGAGACGAAAGATAGAGAGAGATAAGAGAGATACAGAGATATGAGAGAGACAGAGATATGAGAGAGACGAAAGAGAGAGAGAGATAAGAGAGAGACAGAGATATGAGAGAGACGAAAGAGAGAGACAGAGATATGAGAGAGACGAAAGAGAGAGAGAGAGATAAGAGAGAGACAGAGATATGAGAGAGACGAAAGAGAGACAGAGATATGAGAGAGACAAAAGAGAGAGAGAGAGATAAGAGAGAGACAGAGATATGAGAGAGACGAAAGAGAGAGACAGAGATATGAGAGAGACGAAAGAGAGAGAGATAAGAGAGAGACAGAGATATGAGAGAGACGAAAGAGAGAGACAGAGATATGAGAGAGACGAAAGAGAGACAGAGATATGAGAGAGACGAAAGAGAGAGAGAGAGATAAGAGAGAGACAGAGATATGAGAGAGACGAAAGAGAGAGAGAGATAAGAGAGAGACAGAGATATGAGAGAGACGAAAGAGAGAGACAGAGATATGAGAGAGACGAGGGAGAGATAAGAGAGAGACGAAAGAGAGAGACAGAGATATGAGAGAGACGAAAGAGAGATATGAGAGAGACGAAAGAGAGAGATAAGAGAGAGACAGAGATATGAGAGAGACGAAAGAGAGACAGAGATATGAGAGAGACGAAAGAGAGAGACAGAGATGTGAGAGAAACGAAAGAGATAGACAGAGATATGAGAGAGACGAAAGAGAGAGACAGAGATATGAGAGAGACGAAAGAGAGACAGAGATATGAGAGAGACAAAAGAGAGAGAGAGAGATAAGAGAGAGACAGAGATATGAGAGAGACGAAAGAGAGAGACAGAGATATGAGAGAGACAAAAGAAAGACAGATATATGAGAGACAAAATAGGAAAACAGAGATATGAGAGAGATGAAAGAGCGAGACGGAGATATGAGAGACGAAAGAAAGGGACAGAGATATAAAAGAGATGAAGGAGAGAGAGATATGAGAGAGACACAAGAGAGACAGAGATGAAAGACAAAAGAGAGAGACAGAGATATGAGAGAGACAGATAAGAAAGAGAGACATATATAGATAGATAGTGTGGTGGAGATACCCTCTCCCCTGGGTTTTGGAGGGGCCTGGTTGCCTCGTGCCTCAGGATTACAGCCCATATACTAAAGCTCTGTTACCCCTCAGTGAAGAGGCTTCTTCGTGTCTTTTTACTATGTGGTTCGGCAAATGGGATCTACCGAAAAAACTACCGAACAAGACGCTTTCAACGACAGTATGCACGAGCGGATCCGTTCCTGCAATTTGTACATTCTATGACGGAGAACACAGACCGGCCGACATCTCTGGAACTGTTTGGGCAGGAAAGCCATGCTTGCGGTCGGCCAAATGTGACTTCCATGGAATTCGGGAACCCCTGCTCGGGGTGATTTCTGGATATGTTGTTCACCCAGATCAGAGCTATCCAGGGATGTATAATTTATGGGGAAAAATGTGTTTTCTGCCTGTGATTGATTAAGTTAGCCCATTGTGTTTGTTAATTGTATCACAGGCAGAGACCATTGTGTTTGGTAATTGTATCACAGGCAGAGCCCATTGTGTTTGGTAATTGTATCACAGGCAGAGCCCATTGTGTTTGTTAATTGTATCACAGACAGAGCCCATTGTGTTTGTTAATTGTATCACAGACAGAGCCCATTGTGTTTGGTAATTGTATCACAGGCAGAGCCCATTGTGTTTGGTAATTGTATCCCAGGCAGAGCCCATTGTGTTTGGTAATTGTATCACAGGCAGAGCACATTGTGTTTGGTAATTGTATCACAGGCAGAGCCCATTGTGTTTGTTAATTGTATCACAGACAGAGCCCATTGTGTTTGTTAATTGTATCACAGACAGAGCCCATTGTGTTTGGTAATTGTATCACAGGCAGAGCCCATTGTGTTTGGTAATTGTATCCCAGGCAGAGCCCATTGTGTTTGGTAATTGTATCACAGGCAGAGCACATTGTGTTTGGTAATTGTATCACAGGCAGAGCCCATTGTGTTTGTTAATTGTATCACAGACAGAGCCCATTGTGTTTGGTAATTGTATCACAGGCAGAGCCCATTGTGTTTGGTAATTGTATCCCAGGCAGAGCCCATTGTGTTTGGTAATTGTATCACAGGCAGAGCCCATTGTGTTTGGTAATTGTATCACAGGCAGAGCACATTGTGTTTGGTAATTGTATCACAAGCAGAGGGGGGTTCAGTACAATTGCTGGGAGTGTTTCCATACTGTAAATGCATGTGATTGGCTAATGTATATACTGTCTCAGTCTTCCACAAGGTCCCCAGGGGGGGTGTCTCTTGCTGGAAGACCTGCATAAAAGGCTGACATGTAGCCCCATTAAAGAGAGTTCCTGTTTTACCCTCAGCATAGAGCCTCGTCTCATGTGTGGGGGACAAGGCTGCATCTACACTGGGGAATGCTATACGCTGTATACTCCCCGGCTATAATCCCTGAGCTCTTAAGAGCTGCTCCTGCATCGCTCTCTGAAGGAAGAGAGGTTCACCCACTGGAGCCTTGTCGTAGGGTCCAGGGTGAGTAGGAGACGGCGAGATCCCAACCAAGCCTCGACGGTTCTTGGAGTCGGCAGTGCTTACGGTGTCGAGCGGAGTGCTTGTAGCCCTCGGGAAGCATTAGGAGCATCCATCAACGGAGGTACCCAGTCGGGTAAACAGGGAGGAGCCCTCCAGCAGGTAGACAGGGAGCAGCCCTCCAGTCGGTAGACAGGGAGGAGCCCTCCAGCCGGTAGACAGGGAGCAGCCTTCCAGTCGGTAGACAGGGAGCAGCCCTCCAGTCGGTAGACAGGGAGGAGCCCTCCAGCCGGTAGACAGGGAGCAGCCCTCCAGTCGGTAGACAGGGAGGAGCCCTCCAGCCGGTAGACAGGGAGCAGCCTTCCAGCCGGTAGACAGGGAGCAGCCCTCCAGCCGGTAGACAGGGAGCAGCCCTCCAGTCGGTAGACAGGGAGCAGCCCTCCAGTCGGTAGACAGGGAGGAGCCCTCCAGCCGGTAGACAGGGAGCAGCCCTCCAGTCGGTAGACAGGGAGGAGCCCTCCAGCCGGTAGACAGGGAGCAGCCCTCCAGCCGGTAGACAGGGAGCAGCCCTCCAGTCGGTAGACAGGGAGCAGCCCTCCAGTCGGTAGACAGGGAGCAGCCCTCCAGCCGGTAGACAGGGAGCAGCCCTCCAGCCGGTAGACAGGGAGCAGCCCTCCAGCCGGTAGACAGGGAGCAGCCCTCCAGCCGGTAGACAGGGAGCAGCCCTCCAGCCGGTAGACAGGGAGCAGCCCTCCAGCCGGTAGACAGGGAGGAGCCCTCCATCCGGTAGACAGGGAGCAGCCCTTCAGCCGGTAGACAGGGAGCAGCCCTCCAGCCGGTAGAGAGGGAGCAGCCCTCCAGCCGGTAGACAGGGAGCAGCCCTCCAGCCGGTAGACAGGGAGCAGCCCTCCATCCGGTAGACAGGGAGCAGCCCTCCAGCCGGTAGACAGGGAGCAGCCCTCCAGCCGGTAGACAGGGAGCAGCCCTCCAGCCGGTAGACAGGGAGCAGCCCTCCAGCCGGTAGACAGGGAGCAGCCCTCCAGCCGGTAGACAGGGAGCAGCCCTCCAGCCGGTAGACAGGGAGCAGCCCTCCAGCCGGTAGACAGGGAGCAGCCCTCCATTCGGTAGACAGGGAGCAGCCCTCCAGCCGGTAGACAGGGAGCAGCCCTCCAGCCGGTAGACAGGGAGCAGCCCTCCAGCCGGTAGACAGGGAGGAGCCCTCCAGCCGGTAGACAGGGAGCAGCCCTCCAGCCGGTAGACAGGGAGGAGCCCTCCAGCCGGTAGACAGGGAGCAGCCCTCCAGCCGGTAGACAGGGAGCAGCCCTCCAGCCGGTAGACAGGGAGCAGCCCTCCAGCCGGTAGACAGGGAGCAGCCCTCCAGCCGGTAGACAGGGAGCAGCCCTCCAGCCGGTAGACAGGGAGGAGCCCTCCAGCCGGTAGACAGGGAGGAGCCCTCCATCCGGTAGACAGGGAGCAGCCCTCCAGCCGGTAGACAGGGAGCAGCCCTCCAGCCGGTAGACAGGGAGGAGCCCTCCAGCCGGTAGACAGGGAGCAGCCCTCCAGCCGGTAGACAGGGAGCAGCCCTCCAGCCGGTAGACAGGGAGCAGCCCTCCAGCCGGTAGACAGGGAGCAGCCCTCCAGCCGGTAGAGAGGGAGCAGCCCTCCAGCCGGTAGACAGGGAGCAGCCCTCCAGCCGGTAGACAGGGAGCAGCCCTCCAGCCGGTAGACAGGGAGCAGCCCTCCAGCCGGTAGACAGGGAGCAGCCCTCCAGCCGGTAGACAGGGAGCAGCCCTCCAGCCGGTAGACAGGGAGCAGCCCTCCAGCCGGTAGACAGGGAGCAGCCCTCCAGCCGGTAGACAGGGAGCAGCCCTCCAGCCGGTAGACAGGGAGTAGCCCTCCAGCCGGTAGACAGGGTCAATATATGTATAGTAAAGGCCGAATAGGCGAGGTTTTCTTTTGCTGTTTTGTTATCAATAGACCCGGCTTCAAACGTATTCCTCTGTGTTTGGTCTGAATTGGATGGAACAGACAAGTGTCCTTTGACCCCAGCAAAAGCGATCCCGAACATAACCCCTCACAATAGATACATAGATAGAGATTGATAGATAGATAGACACTCCTATGAGGAGCACAAAGATGGGCAAAACTACTGTGAGGAGCAGATATCTGGACATAACTAATGTGGGGGGTATATATCTGGGCATAACTACTGTGAGGGACAAATATATGGGTATAAATGCTGTGAGGGGGAACATATCTGGACATAACTACTGTGAGGGGGCACATATCTGGTATAACTACTGTGAGGGGGGCACATATCTGGTATAACTACTGTGAGGGGGGCACATATCTGGTATAACTACTGTGAGGGGGGCACATATCTGGTATAACTATTGTGAGGGGGCACATATCTGGTATAACTACTGTGAGGGGACACATATCTGGTATAACTACTGTGAGGGGGCACATATCTGGTATAACTACCGTGCAGGGGCACATATCTGGTATAACTACTGTGAGGGGGGCACATATCTGGTATAACTACTGTGAGGGGGGCAGATATCTGGTATAACTATTGTGAGGGGGCACATATCTGGTATAACTACTGTGAGGGGACACATATCTGGTATAACTACTATGAGAGAGCACATATCTGACTATAACTACTATGACGGACACATATCTGGACATAACTACTGTGAGGGGGCACATATCTGGGTATAACTACTGTGAGGGGGAACATATCTGGACATAACTACTGTGAGGGGGCACATATCTGGGTATAACTACTGTGAGGGGCAGATATCTGGGCATAACTACTGCGAGAGGGGCACAAATCTGGGCATAACTACTGGGAGGGGGCACATATCTGGGTATAACTACTGTGAGGGGCACATATCTGGGTATAACTACTGTGAGAGGGCACATATCTGGGCATAACTACTGTGAGGGGGCACATATCTCACCATAACTACTGAGAGAGACTATCCATACTGCTGGGAGAAGAGGCAGAGAGACTATATCCATACTACTGGGGGAAGAGGCAGAGAGACTATCCATACTGCTGGAGGAAGAGGCAGAGAGACTATCCATACTGCTGGGGGAAGAGGAAGAGAGACTATCCATACTACTGGGGGAAGAGGAAGAGAGACTATCCATACTACTGGGGGAAGAGGAAGAGAGACTATCCATACTACTGGGGGAAGAGGAAGAGAGCCTATCCATACTACTGGGGGAGGAGGAAGAGAGACTATATCCATACTACTGGGGGAAGAGGCAGAGAGACTATCCATACTGCTGGGGGAAGAGGAAGAGAGACTATCCATACTACTGGGGGAAGAGGAAGAGAGACAATCCATACTGCTGGGGGAAGAGGCAGAGAGACTATCCATACTGCTGGGGGAAGAGGCAGAGAGACTATCCATACTGCTGGGGGAAGAGGAAGAGAGACTATCCATACTACTGGGGGAAGAGGAAGAGAGACTATCCATACTGCTGGGAGAAGAGGCAGAGAGACTATCCATACTGCTGGGGGAAGAGGAAGAGAGACTATCCATACTGCTGGGGGAAGAGGCAGAGAGACTATCCAGACTGCTGGGGGAAGAGGAAGAGAGACTATCCATACTGCTGGGGGAAGAGGAAGAGAGACTATCCATACTGCTAGGAGAAGAGGCAGAGAGACTATCCATACTACTGGGGGAAGAGGAAGAGAGACTATCCATACTGCTGGGAGAAGAGGCAGAGAGACTATCCATACTGCTGGAGGAACAGGCAGAGAGACTATCCATACTGCTGGGAGAAGAGGCAGAGAGACTATCCATACTGCTGGGGGAAGAGGCAGAGAGACTATCCATACTGCTGGGGGAAGAGGAAGAGAGACTATCCATACTGCTGGGGGAAGAGGCAGAGAGACTATCCATACTGCTAGGAGAAGAGGCAGAGAGACTATCCATACTACTGGGGGAAGAGGAAGAGAGACTATCCATACTACTGGGGGAAGAGGAAGAGAGACAATCCATACTGCTGGGGGAAGAGGAAGAGAGACTATCCATACTGCTGGGAGAAGAGGCAGAGAGACTATCCATACTGCTGGGAGAAGAGGCAGAGAGACTATCCATACTGCTGGGAGAAGAGGCAGAGAGACTATCCATACTGCTGGGGGAGGAGGAAGAGAAATTATCCATACTGCTGGGAGAAGAGGCAGAGACACTATCCATACTGCTGGGGGAAGAGGAAGAGAGACTATCCATACTGCTGGGGGAAGAGGCAGAGAGACTATCCATACTGCTAGGAGAAGAGGCAGAGAGACTATCCATACTACTGGGGGAAGAGGAAGAGAGACTATCCATACTGCTGGGAGAAGAGGCAGAGAGACTATCCATACTGCTGGAGGAAGAGGAAGAGAGACTATCCATACTACTGGGGGAAGAGGAAGAGAGACTATCCATACTGCTGGAGGAAGAGGCAGAGAGACTATCCATACTGCTGGGAGAAGAGGCAGAGAGACTATCCATACTGCTGGGGGAAGAGGCAGAGAGACTATCCATACTGCTGGGAGAAGAGGCAGAGAGACTATCCATACTGCTGGGAGAAGAGGCAGAGAGACTATCCATACTACTGGGGAAGAGGCAGAGAGACTATCCATACTGCTGGGAGAAGAGGCAGAGAGGCTATACATACTGCTGGGGGAAGAGGAAGAGAGACTATCCATACTGCTGGGGGAAGAGGCAGAGAGACTATCCATACTGCTGGGAGAAGAGGCAGAGAGACTATCCATACTGCTGGGGGAAGAGGCAGAGAGACTATCCATACTGCTGGGGGAAGAGGCAGAGAGACTATCCATACTGCTGGAGGAAGAGGCAGAGAGACTATCCAGACTGCTGGGGGAAGAGGCAGAGAGACTATCCATACCCAGTCTGATAGAGAAGCTAGCCTTTATAATCCCAGTCTGATAGAGAGAGAAGCTAGCCTCTATATACGCAGTCTGATAGAGAGAAAAGCTAGCCTCTATATACCCTATCTGATAGAGAGAAGCTAGCCTCCATATACCCTGCTGATAGAGAGAGAAGCTAGCCTCCATATACCCAATCTGATACAGAGAAGCTAGACTCCATATACTCAGTCTGATAGAGAGAAGCTAGCCTCTATGTTCCCAGTATGATAGAGAGAGAATCTAGCCTCCATATACCCAGTCTGATAGAGAGAGAATTTAGCCTCCATATACAAAGTTTGATAGAGAAAATTGCTTCCAGATTCCCAGTCTGATAGAGAGAAAAGCTAGCCTCCATATACCCAGTCTGCTGGGGGAAGAGGAAGAGAGACTATCCATACTTCTGGGGAAAGAGGAAGAGAGACTATCCATACTGCTTGGGGAAGAGGAAGAGAGACTATCCATATTGCTGGGGGAGGAGGAAGAGAGACTATCCATACTACTGGGGGAAGAGGCAGAGAGACTATCCATACTGCTGGAGATAGAGGAAGAGAGCCTATCCATACTGCTGGGGGAGGAGGAAGAGAGACTATCCATACTGCTGGGGGAAGGGACAGAGAGACTATCCATACTGCTGGGGGAAGAGGAAGAGAGACTATCCATACTGCTGGGGGAGGAGGAAGAGAGACTATCCATACTGCTGGGGGAGGAGGAAGAGAGACTATCCATACTACTGGGGGAAGAGGCAGAGAGGCTATCCATACTGCTGGGGGAAGAGGAAGAGAGACTATCCATACTGCTGGGGGAGGAGGAAGAGAGACTATCCATACTGCTGGGGGAGGAGGAAGAGAGACTATCCATACTGCTGGGGGAAGAGGCAGAGAGACTATCCATACTGCTGGAGGAAGAGGCAGAGAGACTATCCATACTGCTGGGGGAAGAGGAAGAGAGACTATCCATACTGCTGGGGGAGGAGGAAGAGAGACTATCCATACTGCTGGGGGAGGAGGAAGAGAGACTATCCATACTACTGGGGGAAGAGGCAGAGAGGCTATCCATACTGCTGGGGGAAGAGGAAGAGAGACTATCCATACTGCTGGGGGAAGAGGAAAAGAGACTATCCATACTACTGGGGGAAGAGGAAGAGAGACAATCCATACTGCTGGGGGAAGAGGAAGAGAGACTATCCATACTGCTGGGAGAAGAGGCAGAGAGACTATCCATACTGCTGGGGGAGGAGGAAGAGAGACTATCCATACTGCTGGGGGAGGAGGAAGAGAGACTATCCATACTACTGGGGGAAGAGGCAGAGAGACTATCCATACTGCTGGGGGAAGAGGCAGAGAGACTATCCATACTGCTGGAGGAAGAGGCAGAGAGACTATCCATACTGCTGGGGGAAGAGGAAGAGAGACTATCCATACTGCTGGGGGAGGAGGAAGAGAGACTATCCATACTGCTGGGGGAGGAGGAAGAGAGACTATCCATACTACTGGGGGAAGAGGCAGAGAGGCTATCCATACTGCTGGGGGAAGAGGAAGAGAGACTATCCATACTGCTGGGGGAAGAGGAAAAGAGACTATCCATACTACTGGGGGAAGAGGAAGAGAGACTATCCATACTGCTGGGGGAAGAGGAAGAGAGACTATCCATACTGCTGGGGGAGGAGGAAGAGAGACTATCCATACTACTGGGGGAAGAGGAAGAGAGACAATCCATACTGCTGGGGAAGAGGCAGAGAGACTATCCATACTGCTGGGGGAGGAGGAAGAGAGACTATCCATACTGCTGGGGGAGGAGGAAGAGAGACTATCCATACTACTGGGGGAAGAGGCAGAGAGACTATCCATACTGCTGGGGGAAGAGGCAGAGAGACTATCCATACTACTGGGGGAAGAGGCAGAGAGACTATCCATACTGCTGGGGGAAGAGGCAGAGAGACTATCCATACTACTGGGGGAAGAGGCAGAGAGACTATCCATACTGCTGGGGGAGGAGGAAGAGAGACTATCCATACTACTGGGGGAAGAGGCAGAGAGACTATCCATACTGCTGGGGGAAGAGGCAGAGAGACTATCCATACTGCTGGGGGAAGAGGCAGAGAGACTATCCATACTGCTGGGGGAAGAGGCAGAGAGACTATCCATACTACTGGGGGAAGAGGCAGAGAGACTATCCATACTGCTGGGGGAAGAGGAAGAGAGACTATCCATACTGCTGGGGGAAGAGGCAGAGAGACTATACATACTGCTGGGGGAAGAGGAAGAGAGACTATACATACTGCTGGGGGAAGAGGCAGAGAGACTATCCATACTGCTGGGGGAAGAGGCAGAGAGACTATCCATACTGCTGGGGGAGGAGGAAGAGAGACTATCCATACTGCTGGGGGAAGAGGCAGAGAGACTATCCATACTGCTGGGGGAGGAGGAAGAGAGACTATCCATACTGCTGGGGGAAGAGGCAGAGAGACTATCCATACTGCTGGGGGAGGAGGCAGAGAGACTATCCATACTGCTGGGGGAAGAGGAAGAGAGACTATCCATACTGCTGGGAGAAGAGGCAGAGAGACTATCCATACTGCTGGGGGAAGAGGCAGAGAGACTATCCATACTGCTGGGGGAGGAGGAAGAGAGACTATCCATACTGCTGGGGGAAGAGGCAGAGAGACTATCCATACTGCTGGGGGAGGAGGCAGAGAGACTATCCATACTGCTGGGGGAAGAGGCAGAGAGACTATCCATACTGCTGGGGAAGAGGAAGAGAGACTATCCATACTGCTGGGGAAGAGGAAGAGAGACTATCCATACTGCTGGGGAAGAGGAAGAGAGACTATCCATTTACTGACATATACAGTAAATAGATAGATAAATAATAGATATGAAACAGATGGATAGATAGATAGATAGATAGACAGATAGATAGACAGATAGACAGATAGATAGATAGATAGATAGATAGACAGATAGACAGATAGACAGTTCACTATACCTCTCTTGGTGTCGGCTCCTTCTGCCGTTGGTTCTGTTGTCAGTCTTTATCCTGCTGGTTTTGTGTCTACGCCCGGTTTCTGTGTATCTAGAGATAAGGTGACCCGGATATCCGCCCGGCGGTGCCCGCTCCTCTCTGTTTAGAAGGATTATGCTGTGGTTTTTGGAGCCCTGACAGTCAGACATTTCTCATCCCCCGGAGCTGCGATCGGGGGTCAGGGCCAGAGGCCTCTTGTAATGAGAGGGTTACCAAGAAGATGGCGGAGCTCGTCAGGTCCCTTCACATAGGGCAGCGATGTCCTGGAGATACCACAGAATGATCCTTTCTTATCTTTCTGCTGCCATAAAATTGCACCTGACCATGGGACTATCAAAGTGGTCAACCGTCTCATCAACCATCTCATCAGCCATCTCATCAACCACCTCATCAGTCATGTGAAAATAATAGGGCCGGGGAGGATGAGGCTCATTTCCTGCTACGGTGCCCCAGGGAGACTGACTTCAGGAGACTGTCTGATCTCTGCCCAGACTTCACCTCCATGGAGGAGGAAGAGAGAGTCTCCATACTGCTGGGGGGAGAGGAGAACACAACGGCCACAGCAGCACAATATATTACTGCCTGCCATAGACTGAGAGGAGCCGGATATACCATGGACTCCTATACCCCCACCCTGGATGTGTCCCCATCCCCCAACCCTACACAATTACTTCCCACTTGCTTTGCCAATGCTAAAATGTATTTAGTCCTGACAATAAAGCCGAGAAAGATAATAGACCAACCAAATAATATTGGCTTGACAAAGGCTCCGTTGAGGTGAGTGGAAAGGTTGCATTTGGTGTAATAAAGGATCCACTTTTCTTCACCTAAGTCTAGAGTGCGTCCCTGTGCTTACTTATACTAGATAGATAGATAGATAGATACAAACCGGATTCCAAAAAAGTTGGGACACTAAACAAATTGTGGATAAAAGCTGAATGCAATGATGTGGAGACGGCAAATGTCAATATGTTATCTGTAATAGAACGTAGATGACGGATCAAACGTTTAATCCGAGTAAATGTATCATTTTAAAGGAAAAATACGTTGATTCAAATTTTCACGGTGTCAACAAATCCCCAAAAAGTTGGGACAAGTAGCAATAAGAGGCTGGAAAAGGTAAATTTGAGCATAACGAAGCGCTGGAAGACCAATTAACACTAATTAGGTCAATTGGCAACATGATTGGGTATAAAAAGAGCTTCTCGGAGCGGCCGTGTCTCTCAGAAGCCAAGATGGGGAGAGGATCACCAATTCCCACAATGTTGCGCAGAAAGATAGTGGAGCAATATCAGAAAGGTGTTACCCAGCGAAACATTGCAAAGACTTTGCATCTATCATCATCAACTGTGCAGAACATCATCCGAAGATTCCGAGAATCTGGAACAATCTCTGTGCGTAAGGGTCAAGGCCGTAAAACCATACTGGATGCCCGTGATCTCCGGGCCCTTACACGACCCTGCACCACAAACAGGAAGGCTACTGTAAAGGAAATCCCAGAATGGGCTCAGGAATACTTCCAGAAACCATTGTCAGTGAGCACAATCCACCGCGCCATCCGCCGCTGCCAGCTGAAACTCTACAGGGCAAAGAAGAAGCCATTTCTAAGCAAGATCCACAAGCTCAGGCGTCTTCACTGGGCCAGGGATCATTTACAATGGAGTGTGGCAAAATGGAAGACTGTTCTGTGGTCAGACGGGTCACGATTCGAAGTTCTTTTTGGAAATCTGGGACGCCATGTCATCCGGACCAAAGAGGACAAGGACAACCCAAGTTGTTATCAACGCTCAGTTCAGAAGCCTGCATCTCTGATGGTATGGGGTGGCATGAGTGCGTGTGGCATGGGCAGCTTGCATGTCTGGAAAGGCACCATCAATGCAGAAAGATATATTCAGGTTCTAGAACAACATCTGCTCCATCCAGACGTCATCTCTTTCAGGGAAGACCCTGCATTTTCCAACAAGATAATGCCAGACCACATTCTGCATCAATCACAACATCATGGCTGCGTAGGAGAAGGATCCGGGCACTGAAATGGCCGGTCTGCAGTCCAGATCTTTCACCTATAGAGAACATTTGTCACATCATAAAGAGGAAGGTGCAACAAAGAAGGCCCAAGACGATGGAACAGTTAGAGGCCTGTATTAGACAAGAATGGGAGAGCATTCCTATTTCTAAACCTGAGAAACTGGTCTCCTCGGTCCCCAGACGTCTGCTGAGTGTTGTAAGAAGAAGGGGAGATGCCACACAGCGGGGAAAATGGCCTTGTCCCAACTTTTTGGGGATTTGTTGACACCATGAAATTCTGATTCAACATATTTTTCCCTTAAAATGGTCCATTTTCTCAGTTTAAACTTTTGTTCCGTGATTTATGTTCTATTCTGAATAAAATATTAGAAGTTGGCGCCTCCACATCATTGCACTCAGTGTTTACTCACGATTTGTATAGTGTCCCAACTTTTTGGGAATCCGGTTTGTAGTAGATGTGAGATAGATAGATATGAGATTAGTCTCAGGGACAGGATTCTTCTCAGGGACAGGACTCGTCTCAGGGACAGGACTCGTCACAGGGACAGGACTCTTCTCAGGGACAGGATTCGTCTCAGGGACAGGACTCTTCTCAGGGACAGGACTCGTCTCAGGGACAGGACTCGTCTCAGGGACAGGGCTCTTCTCAGGGACAGGGCTCCTCTCAGGGACAGGACTCGTCTCAGGGACAGGACTCCTCTCAGGGACAGGGCTCTTCTCAGGGACAGGGCTCTTCTCAGGGACAGGGCTCTTCTCAGGGACAGGACTCTTCTCAGGGACAGGACTCTTCTCAGGGACAGGACTCCTCTCAGGGACAGGACTCCTCTCAGGGACAGGGCTCTTCTCAGGGACAGGGCTCTTCTCAGGGACAGGGCTCTTCTCAGGGACAGGACTCTTCTCAGGGACAGGACTCGTCTCAGGGACAGGGCTCTTCTCAGGGACAGGACTCGTCTCAGGGACAGGGCTCTTCTCAGGGACAGGACTCGTCTCAGGGACAGGGCTCGTCTCAGGGACAGGGCTCTTCTCAGGGACAGGGCTCCTCTCAGGGACAGGGCTCTTCTCAGGGACAGGACTCTTCTCAGGGACAGGACTCGTCTCAGGGACAGGACTCGTCTCAGGGACAGGGCTCTTCTCAAGGACAGGGCTCCTCTCAGGGACAGGGCTCTTCTCAGGGACAGGACTCGTCTCAGGGACAGGACTCGTCTCAGGGACAGGACTCGTCTCAGGGACAGGACTCGTTACAGGGACAGGGCTCTTCTCAGGGACAGGGCTCTTCTCAGGGACAGGGCTCTTCTCAGGGACAGGGCTCTTCTCAGGGACAGGGCTCCTCTCAGGGACAGGACTCGTCTCAGGGACAGGACTCGTCTCAGGGACAGGGCTCTTCTCAGGGACAGGACTCGTCTCAGGGACAGGGCTCGTCTCAGGGACAGGGCTCTTCTCAGGGACAGGATTCTTCTCAGGGACAGGACTCTTCTCAGGGACAGGGCTCTTCTCAGGGACAGGGCTCCTCTCAGGGACGGACTCGTCTCAGGGACGGACTCGTCTCAGGGACGGGCTCTTCTCAGGGACAGGGCTCTTCTCAGGGACAGGGCTCTTCTCAGGGACAGGGCTCCTCTCAGGGACAGGGCTCTTCTCAGGGACAGGACTCTTCTCAGGGACAGGGCTCCTCTCAGGGACAGGGCTCTTCTCAGGGACAGGACTCTTCTCAGGGACAGGACTCGTCTCAGGGACAGGACTCGTCTCAGGGACAGGACTCGTCTCAGGGACAGGGCTCTTCTCAGGGACAGGGCTCCTCTCAGGGACAGGGCTCCTCTCAGGGACAGGACTCTTCTCAGGGACAGGGCTCTTCTCAGGGACAGGGCTCCTCTCAGGGACAGGGCTCCTCTCAGGGACAGGACTCTTCTCAGGGACAGGGCTCCTCTCAGGGACAGGGCTCTTCTCAGGGACAGGACTCGTCTCAGGGACAGGACTCTTCTCAGGGACAGGGCTCCTCTCAGGGACAGGACTCTTCTCAGGGACAGGGCTCCTCTCAGGGACAGGACTCCTCTCAGGGACAGGACTCGTCTAAGGGAGAGGGCTCTTCTCAGGGACAGGACTCGTCTCAGGGACAGGACTCGTCTCAGGGACAGGACTCGTCTCAGGGACAGGACTCTTCTCAGGGACAGGACTTATCTCAGGTTAATTTGCATATGTATCAAATCGTTTTTTTTACACAATAAAAGCACACAGAGCTATGGGGACTGGGTATTGCGGATGTGCTAGCGGCCATCTAGCAGCCCATGTCCTCAGCTCTATACACAAAATCCCGGTGACAGGTTCCCTTTAACCCCTTAAGGAGCGGGCTCATTTTCACATTAAGGACCAGGCCATTTTTTGCAAATCTGACCAGTGTCACTTTAAGTGGTGATAACTTTATAACGGTTTGGCTTATCCAGGCCGTTCTGAGATTGTTTTTTGTCACATATTGTACTTCATGACACTGGTAAAATGGAGTAAAAAAATAATAATTTTTATTTATAAAAAAATAAAAAATTGCCAAATATATGGAAAGATTAGCAAATTTCCAAGTTTCAATTTCTCTACTTCTATAATACATAGTAATACCTACAAAAAAATTTATTACTTTATATTCCCCATATGTCTACTTCATGTTTGGATCATTTTGGGAATGACATTTTATTTTTTGCGGACGTTACAAGGCTTAGAAGTTTAGAAGTAAATCTTGAAATTTCTCAGACATTTTCAAAAACCCACTTTTTCAGGACCAGTTCAGGTCTGAAGTCACTTTGTGAGGCTTACAGAATAGAAACCACCCCAAAATGACCCCATTCTAGAAACTACACCCCTCAAAGTATTCAAAACTGATTTTACAAACTTTGTTAACTGTAACGGATCTCCTAGCACCCCGACCGGGTACCTCTGTCGATAGATGCTCCTAGTGCTTTCCGAGGACTCCAAGCACTCCACTTGACACCGTACGCACTGCAGACCCCACGAACCGCCGCAGCTTGGTTGGGGTCTCACCGTCCTCCACCCACGCTGGACCTACGACAAGGCTCCAGGCTCCAGTAGGTGAACCTCTCCTACAGCCAGAGAGCAGGAACAGCTCTTACAAGAGCTAGTAGTTATGCCAGGGGAGTATAGCAAATCGTCAGCGTATAGCAATCCCCCAGTTTGATCAGTTATCCAAACACCAGTCTCAGCATGATGAAGGATAAAACAGGAACACTTTTTTGAGGGCTACCCGCCCGTATTTATGCAGGTCCCCATCTGGTGGACACGCCCCCAGGGGACCAGAATGGAGACTGCGACACACCGAACAGATACAACACATCCCCACAATGCATCATGGTTTCCTCCTCTCTGCCCCAGAGACAACCGAGGGATAATCCAATTATCTCTCAGGACAAAGGGGAGATCGCCAATACACATGTGGGGACAACAGGACAGAAATCACCATTTTAACACACAATGCAAGTACAGCAACCAATCGTTCCCGCCCCCTGGAGGACCAGAAGGGAGACTGCGACACAGGACAGATACAACACATCCCCACAATGCATCATGGTTTCCTCCTCTCTGTCCCAGAGACAACCGAAGGCAATCCAATTATCTCTCAGGACAAAGGGAGATCGCCAATACACATGTGGAGACAACAGGACAGACATCACCATTTAAACACACAATGGGACACCCCCACAGCAAACACAGACATTTAACATATCCCCAGATAGCTCAAGTCTGAGTGCATATCATTAGGTGAATGGCACTCAGAATACACGAATACAATAATATTAGCTATCTGGGTGCCCTCACATAACATACAATTTAACCGAACGCATAATAACATAAAATACAATTCCACAGACAGATTTAAGCTGTGCGGCCGGTCTGTCTTCTCCTTTAAAGTTACTATGGGCCATAATCCTGAGGCAAGAGGCTGACAAACAGCCCTCTCCAAAACCCAGTGGCGAGGTTGGTTTCGCCACATTAACCCTTTAGGTGTTCCACAAGAATTTATGGGAAATTGAGATACAATTTCAAAATTTTACTTTTTTGGCAGATTTTCCATTTTAATAATTTTTTTCCAGTTAAGGGTTAACAGCCAAATAAAACTCCATATTTATGGCCCTGATTCTGTAGTTTACAGAAACACCCCACATGTGGTCGTAAACCGCTGTACGGGCACACGGCAGGGCGCAGGAGGAAAGGAATGCCATAGGGTTTTTGGAAGGCAGGTTTTTCTGGACTGTTTTTTTGACACCATGTCCCATTTAAAGCCCCCCTGATGCTCCCCTAGAGTAGAAACTCCATAAAAAAGACCCCATTTTAGAAACTACGGGATAGGGTGGCAGTCTTGTTGGTACTATTTTAGGGTACATATGATTTTTGGTTGCTCTATGTGACAATTCGTGATCTCAGCAACACAAAGAAATCGCGAATGCGTCCGGTTTGAAAATCACCAGAGCCTTCGTCTGCACACAAAGAGTTAAAATCTTTTTTTTTTTTCTCAACCCAAAGTAATTAACCCTTGCTAGCACAGCTCACAGATCAGAGGTACAATTAGCACCTTCCTGCCCCATGCCAGGTTACGTACCCATCAATCTGGTATTTTCTTGACAGAACCTCATAAGAACGTCCTTTCTGTAGTCTGGCTCTGGCATCGCAGGAGGTCTCACACCCACAGCCTGGGCAGCGAGCTTCAGAAGAAAAGGACAGATCCTTATCACACAGCTGGTTGGTACAGGAGGGAAGATGACCTGAAAGTCACCTCCAATCCATAGGCTTCATATTTTTCCCATATTTTCCTAATATTTCATGGGTTCTGGAAATGTGAAAGGAACCATCTTTTCAGAGATGGTTTTGGTTCTCCTAACCCACCTTCTAGGAAACCCGCGGGCAAATCAGAGGTTCCCGCTCTGAGATATAAAGGTTCTCAGGCACCCTGTGTGTCGTATTTGTTATCAGATGATGCGTAAAATTGTACTGATTATCAATATCTACTATATTTCTTGATTGGACTTACGGGATATGGAGAAACGGGCAAAGCAAAGATTCTGCCAGATGTTCTCCCTATGGGGCAAAGGACTGCCCCTGTTCCAATTACCCAAGGCTGGACCTGAACGTGTCATACCCCCTCCCCGCTTCAGAGTGGGTAAAAACAGTGACACACTCAGGTCCTGGGTCCTTCACCTACCATCTGACGTCGACTAACATCACGACCGCCCGCGGGACACGGGCACCCGCCATCTTGGATTATTCTACAAAGACTTTGGCTATTACTGGACCCTACCACGGTAATTCTGAACTTACAGACATTCTATTCCCTTCCACCTCTTACCTATTTCTATCCAAACCAATCTGTTCACCGGCCGGTAGATTTATCCGTCAGCTTTAATGTATATATTTTTGTGTGTAGTTTTAGAATAAAAACTAGCGATTTCATCGTCCAGTTTTGCCCTTGTTACTTGATGACCTGATCTACGCTAAGAGCTCTGTCCTCAGAAGACATCCGACCAAATTGTGTTATTTTTATAAATTGTTAATGTACTAGCTAGGTTGCACATAACCGTTCGTCCCTTTAGGATTAGCTAGCCGGGGTCTCTTCGCCCCGATTCAATACGAAGAGTGGTGGCAGCAAATTAATTTGATTTCCAGCGTGAAATCAGTAATTTTATTTTTACTGATTGTACATCCAATCGTGATTGCATCCGGTCTGGGCCCACCAACCAATCTTACACGTCTTCTGTGCTCACAGTGGATTCGCCTCCAGAAGTCTCTAGTGGAGACCTGTATGGCAACTGTGGCTTAGTACGACGGGATTGGCGGGTGGTCGTCACACTCTATATTACACTTTTTGTGAGGCAAGGTAACAAGAAATAGCTGTTTTGGCACCGTTTTTATTTTTTGTTATTTACAACATTCATCTGACAGGTTAGATCATGTGGTATTTTTATAGACCAGGTTGTCACGGACGCGGCGATACCTAACATGTATTCTTTTTATTTATTTATGTAAGTTTTACACAATGATTTCATTTTTGAGAAAATAAATCCTGTTTTAGTGTTTCCATAGTCTGAGAGCCATAGTTTTTTCATTTTTTGGGCGATTATCTTGGGTAGGGTATGATTTTTGCGGGATGAGATGACGGTTTGATTGGCACTATTTTGGGGTGCATGTGACTTTTTGATCGATTGCCATTACACTTTTTGTGATGTAAGGTGACCAAAAATTGCTTTTTTTACACTTTTTTTTTTTTTACGGTATTCACCTGAGGGGTTAGGTCATGTGATATTTTTATATAGCAAGTTATTACGGACGCGGCGATATCTAATATGTATACTTTTTTTTTATTTATGTAAGTTTTACACAATAATATCATTTTTGAAACAAAAAAATTCATGTTTTAGTGTCTCCATATTCTGAGAGCCATAGTTTTTTTCAGTTTTTGGGCGATTATCTTAGGTAGGGTTTCATTTTTTGTGGGATGAGGTGGCAGTTATTTTGGTACTATTTTGGTGAGCAAACGCCTTTTTGATTGTTTGCTGTTGTACTTTTTGAGATGTAAGGTGACAAAAAAATGGTTTATTTTGCACAGTTTTTATTTTTTACGGTGTTCATCTGAGGGGTTAGTTCATGTGATATGTTTATAGAGCCGGTCGATACGGACGCGGCGATACCTAATATGTATACTTTTTTCCCTCCCCTATTTTTTACCAATTTTTGGGGAGGAAAACTTTATTTTTAAAACTTTTTTTCCACTTAATTTTTTGTCCCACTTTGGGACTTGAACTTTTGGGGGTCTAATCCTTTACAATGCATTCCAATACTTCTGCATTGGCTGTACGAGTAATACTGTGTGTATTACTCATACAGCTTCCGGCCTGTGAGATCCAGGGGGCTGCATCTCACAGGCTCGTCACCGGAAGGCAGCGCAATTCCTTCCTTAGGCATTCGGTCCCCCCTACAGCCCCACGGGGACCCGATGGCACCGCCGCCCGCTGCAACCTGTAAAAGCCACAAACTGCAGGTCGGAATTGACTTGCGGTTTGTGACGATCGCCGACACGGTGGGGGGGGGGGGGGTCACGGGACCCCCCCCCCCCCGTGCATTGACCCAAGGTGCCTGCTCTATGATTTGAGCAGGCACCTTGTTTCGATCGCCGTCCGCAGCGCGGCGGTGATCGGAAATGCACAGGACGTACCGGTACATCATGTGTCCTGAAGAGTTTAAAGGACAAAACAAGATGTTTGCTTAGAGGACAGACTACAAACAACAAGCCCCATCATCCTCCGGAGAACTGAGCACCCACAGCTCCTGCTCCAACACCAAACCCCCCACAACCTCACTAGAAACTGCTAGAGACTAGAGATGAGCGAACTTCTGTTTTAAGTTCGGCGTCTAAAGTTCGGGGTCAGGTTAGCGGAGAATCCCGATATGGAACCGGATATGGATTCCGACTTCCGTTGTGGTCCGTGGTAGCGGAATCAATAATCGGCCACTATTGATTCCGCTACCACGGACCACAACGGAAGTCGGAATCCATATCCGGTTCCATATCGGGATTCTCCGCTAACCTGACCCCGAACTTTAGACGCCGAACTTAAAACAGAAGTTCGCTCATCTCTACTAGAGACCAAACGCCATAGAAATAAGGAGATCATATATAGTGTTGTTTTATTCCAAAAGGTCATGCAGACCAAAAACTCCCTTTAGGGTCCCAACAAAAAAGTTTAATGTAAATAAAACGAATTCTTTAATTGAAACCTGCAGACGACAGATCAGGAACAATAATAGGTCCCTTGTGGAGCTGCCGGTGACTGAGTGGGGCCTTATTTATCTGTGGGTTTATCGATGTTATCACCGAGGGCTCATTGTGTTGTGTATTTAGTGTTGAACACGAATATTCTAAAACCGAATTTTTATCTCGAACATTGCAATTTAGAGAATTTGCGAATACTTCGAATCTAGTGCTATATATTAGATTTTTAGAATATTCATCTTTTTTACATCTGAAGTGAACGCTGAACATTGTTCACTTCAGATGGAAAAATATTACGAATATTTTAAAAACAAATATAAAGCATTAGATTCTATATATTTGTTTTTGACCCACGTATTGATTGCGTAATATTTGCATATTACGCGATCATTACTTTGCCGATTTTCGAGTTAAAAAAAAAAGGTAGAATATATTGAATATTTGAATTCGCAAATATTCGATGAATATTCTACAAAGTATTCGTGAAATATAGCGAATTTGTATATGACCCCTGCCGCTCATCACTAATCATATAAGAAATGGAAAACCACAATTTGGACCAAGGAATGTCCAGCAATGTGGATGAGGGAGGCCAGGAGGCTCCGACATCCCCGAGGGAACATCCCGAAAGATGCCGCCATTAGAGTCCAGAGAGCCTCACTTAGAAGGAGCCACAGAGGAGGAAGATAGAGGTAGTTCTCCACGGAGACGCCATCTGCCGGCGCACAGCCTTCTGCAGACTTTATATTAAAGGGAACCTGTCACCGGGATTTTGTGTATAGAGCTGAGGACATGGGTTGCTAGATCGCCGCTGGCACATCCGCAATATCCAGTCCCTATAGCTCTGTGTGCTTTTATTGTGTAAAAAAACCGATTTGATACATATGCAAATTAACCTGAGATGAGTCCTGTCCCTGACTCATCTCACCTACAGGACTCATCTCAGGGTAATTTGCATATGTATCAAATCGTTTTTTTTTACACAATAAAAGCACACAGAGCTATGGGGACTGGGTATTGCAGATGTGCTAGCAGCCATCTAGCAACCCATGTCCTCAGCTCTATACACAAAATCCTGGTGACAGGTTCCCTTTAAGGTATCAGGGGCGAGGAGGACACTGTACTCACCGTAAATCTACACCGGCACCATCACGATACAAGGCAATGAGGACAACTTAACACTGTTTGAAGGAACCTTTCCTCCTGGTCAGAAGAAAAAGCCGAGACAACCCCCAAAGACCCCCCTGAGGCTTCAGGTGAGGACGCCCCCACCCAACACCCGGCATTCTCAGAGACTGGTTATATCAATTAGAAAGAGACCTCGTTCCAAGAAACCAAAGTGACAAAAACGCAAAGAAAGGTGAATCTTCAGCAGCTCCGGGAGAAAAGCAATGTGACCTGCCGGCCCCACAGGACGAGATAACAGATCTGAAGACGTAGATCCAGAATCAGGAAGGGGTCAGGGAAGAGCAGACACGAGGACCGCCAGCGGCCAGGACGAGATAACAGATCTGAAGACATAGATCCAGAATCAGGAAGGGGTCAGGGAAGAGCAGACACGAGGACCGCCAGCGGCCAGGACGAGATAACAGATCTGAAGACGTAGATCCAGAATCAGGAAGGGGTCAGGGAAGAGCAGACACGAGGACCGCCAACGGCCAGGACGAGATAACAGATCTGAAGACGTAGATCCAGAATCAGGAAGGGGTCAGGGAAGAGCAGACACAAGGACCGCCAACGGCCAGGACGAGATAACAGATCTGAAGACGTAGATCCAGAATCAGGAAGGGGTCAGGGAAGAGCAGACACAAGGACCGCCAGCGGCCAGGACGAGATAACAGATCTGAAGACGTAGATCCAGAATCAGGAAGGGGTCAGGGAAGAGCAGACACGAGGACCGCCAGCGGCCAGGACGAGATAACAGATCTGAAGACGTAGATCCAGAATCAGGAAGGGGTCAGGGAAGAGCAGACACGAGGACCGCCAGCGGCCAGGACGAGATAACAGATCTGAAGACGTAGATCCAGAATCAGGAAGGGGTCAGGGAAGAGCAGACACGAGGACCGCCAGCGGCCAGGACGAGATAACAGATCTGAAGACGTAGATCCAGAATCAGGAAGGGGTCAGGGAAGAGCAGACACGAGGACCGCCAGCGGCCAGGACGAGATAACAGATCTGAAGACGTAGATCCAGAATCAGGAAGGGGTCAGGGAAGAACAGACACGAGGACCGCCAGCGGCCAGGACGAGATAACAGATCTGAAGACGTAGATCCAGAATCAGGAAGGGGTCAGGGAAGAGCAGACACGAGGACCGCCAGCGGCCAGGACGAGATAACAGATCTGAAGACATAGATCCAGAATCAGGAAGGGGTCAGGGAAGAGCAGACACGAGGACCGCCGGCCCCACAGGACGAGATAACAGATCTGAAGACATAGATCCAGAATCAGGAAGGGGTCAGGGAAGAGCAGACACGAGGACCGCCAGCGGCCAGGACGAGATAACAGATCTGAAGACGTAGATCCAGAATCAGGAAGGGGTCAGGGAAGAGCAGACACGAGGACCGCCAGCGGCCAGGACGAGATAACAGATCTGAAGACGTAGATCCAGAATCAGGAAGGGGTCAGGGAAGAGCAGACACGAGGACCGCCAGCGGCCAGGACGAGATAACAGATCTGAAGACGTAGATCCAGAATCAGGAAGGGGTCAGGGAAGAGCAGACACGAGGACCGCCAGCGGCCAGGACGAGATAACAGATCTGAAGACGTAGATCCAGAATCAGGAAGGGGTCAGGGAAGAGCAGACACAAGGACCGCCAGCGGCCAGGACGAGATAACAGATCTGAAGACGTAGATCCAGAATCAGGAAGGGGTCAGGGAAGAGCAGACACGAGGACCGCCAGCGGCCAGGACGAGATAACAGATCTGAAGACGTAGATCCAGAATCAGGAAGGGGTCAGGGAAGAGCAGACACGAGGACCGCCAGCGGCCAGGACGAGATAACAGATCTGAAGACGTAGATCCAGAATCAGGAAGGGGTCAGGGAAGAGCAGACACGAGGACCGCCAGCGGCCAGGACGAGATAACAGATCTGAAGACGTAGATCCAGAATCAGGAAGGGGTCAGGGAAGAGCAGACACGAGGACCGCCAGCGGCCAGGACGAGATAACAGATCTGAAGACGTAGATCCAGAATCAGGAAGGGGTCAGGGAAGAGCAGACACAAGGACCGCCAGCGGCCAGGACGAGATAACAGATCTGAAGACGTAGATCCAGAATCAGGAAGGGGTCAGGGAAGAGCAGACACGAGGACCGCCAGCGGCCAGGACGAGATAACAGATCTGAAGACGTAGATCCAGAATCAGGAAGGGGTCAGGGAAGAGCAGACATGAGGACCGCCAGCGGCCAGGACGAGATAACAGATCTCAAGACGTAGATCCAGAATCAGGAAGGGGTCAGGGAAGAGCAGACACGAGGACCGCCAGCGGCCAGGACGAGATAACAGATCTGAAGACGTAGATCCAGAATCAGGAAGGGGTCAGGGAAGAGCAGACACGAGGACCGCCAGCGGCCAGGACGAGATAACAGATCTGAAGACGTAGATCCAGAATCAGGAAGGGGTCAGGGAAGAGCAGACACGAGGACCGCCAGCGGCCAGGACGAGATAAAGGTCTGTGACACATTAACAACAAGTCACACGTGTATTATATCCATAGATGGCAGTGGTTCCAGGACAGCCCTGCCACAGGTCACCTCCCGTGTTACTCCTACTGGCGGAAGTGCAGTATTTATAAATCTATGCTCAATAGCGATAATATTACCCCCAATACCCTGAAAAGACTGCCGGATTGCCTGTGCGGGTCAGAATTGACTCATTTTACTTTACTATAGTCAAAGCTAGAAATGTATAATGCGATATCCGGAGTCATGAAGACGTCAATGACACAGGAGCTCAGTACGTGGTGACATCACGGCTTCTACGATGTGTGTGCTGCGTGTGCAGGGACCAGTAACGGGACGCCACTTATGCAGAGGCCAGGTACGGGTGTATGATAGTCTGTATTTGTCGTGACGCCAATCGCAGTGTGCGTCCAGTACTATCACAGGGTCCTCCCAAGGTGTTATAACGCACGTCCCAGATTAGGAATGTCAGAGTGGGGTAATGGCCTATATAGGTGGCAATAGTGGTGTCAACGGTGTCTCCTACCTGGGTACGGCCGGACTTCTGGCTCACTTGCAATAAATTTGAGTGTAGTGATAGTAGAGTAATAGAGGAATTTTGCTGCAGAAATGATGTCCAGATCTTTAGATGACGTTCAAACGTTTATTTACTGAAGATAACTGGTATCCAAGCAGAATACAGCTCTGGTCTCTGGTCCCAGCAGGTTTTGGCAATGGTTGGCAGGAATGAATCTTCTGCACTTCAAATGTGAGCCTGCAGGATAAGATGTCCGCTTGGTAGCTCTGTAATTGTGGCAGGAACTAATCTTCTGCACCTTTCTGTACTTCTGCTGTATGGGGACAGGCTAGCTGAGGAGGAATGGCTTCTCCTAGGTCTCTGGACTTTACTCACAGATAGATTCTCAGGGAATGCTTTCTCTGGAGGTTTCCTGCTTTCTTATCATCCAGCCGAGGCTGCAGGGCTAAGACTGGGAATGTGATCAATGCCTCAGCTGAGACAAGATCCTGACTTTCTTCCCTATACTGGGGATCTCCTACACACACACCCGACCCCTAGCAGGGGAGGCTACACTCTGCCTCTAGCTTCCTTCTCCACTCAAGCTGCAGGATGTGGGAACAGTCCACACCTCCACAGAGGGGGAGCTAAGCTGGAATGATCCATTCCAGCCTAGATACACTAAACTGCAACTAATACCTGACCAATGCATTGCTGCCACCTGCTGGTGGACCTGGAACATTACAAAACAATTAAATTTAACATGGTTTTACATGCACAGTTGTGGAGACATAATATAAATGATGACAATGTAAAAGCTCTTAGAAGATAGTAGCGGGGAGAGGCGTGTGGTAACACAACTCTGGGGTGTTACACGTGGAGCACAACACCTAACATGAAGTAGCCCTTTCTTGTCATGTATTACTGCAAGGGTGAACTACAAATAAAGCTCCACCAGAGGTTACAAAATATATCCGTGCACAAGGGACACAGGAGCCATGATGTAAACACAAAGATGTAACACGTACATGACACAGGGTGGTGTGTACCGGGAGTGATGGGAGGTGACCGACCCCGACGCGCGTTTCACCTCTGCTTCCTCTTGGGGGCGCATCCCTCTCATATAACCAACACCCCAGATATACCCTCCTTAATCCAATCAGCTTGGGCGATTGGCGCAGCGCACCTGATTGCCATTCTGTTGAGGGTTTGGATTGAAATATATATGTATATTGGCCCTTTTATATTGTGTATATGTACATGCAGGTAGATGTGCCCCAAACATCTATATATGTGTATCTGCCATGGCTCTCCCCCAGGTATATATATATGGGCCTATAACTGCCCATGTATGCCCCAGGTTTATAATCAGTATATATATGTATATATGGGCCTATAACTGCCCATGTATGCCCCAGCTTTATAATGAGTATATATATATATATGGGCCTATAACTGCCCATGTATGCCCCAGCTTTATAATGAGTATATATATATGTATATAAGGGCCTATAACTGCCCATGTATGCCCCAGGTTTATAATTAGTATATATATATATATATGGGCCTATAACTGCCCATGTATGCCCCAGGTTTATAATGAGTATATATATATATATATATATATATATATGGGCCTATAACTGCCCATGTATGCCCCAGCTTTATAATGAGTATATATATATATATGGGCCTATAACTGCCCATGTATGCCCCAGGTTTATAATGAGTATATATATATATGTATAGATGCGCCCCAGGTTTATAATGAGTATATATATATGTATATAAGGGCCTATAACTGCCCATGTATGCCCCAGGTTTATAATGAGTATATATATGTATATATGGGCCTATAACTGCCCATGTATGCCCCAGCTTTATAATGAGTATATATATGTATACACTTAAATTCCCCCATAGGTACGGCGTTCCGCCAGCTCCTGCAGGGGTGGATGTGTCTCCAGGTGGCTGGTGACTTCAAAGGCTAAGGGATCAATAGATCTGAGGCCTTTTGTGGAGTTTATCAGCCTAGTTACTATGCTCGCCCCACCTTGTGTTTGTGACATGGCTGGGCGTGTGGTGCTGCTAGCCTCAGGGGGCCACCTGGCATACGTCACCGTCACACTATGATGTCACACCCCTGAGGAGGGGGGAGGGGGGCTGTTTCTGAGGCGGATATAGGAGCCTGAAACCAGGACCAGGGGTCTCTTGGAATCTGGACTACAATCAGAGACACAGGGGATGGGAACAGCTCCCTGAAGGAAGAGAGGCCACATGCTGAGTACCAACCATCCCCTAACCCCCGGCTGCAGCATTAATCCCTGGAAGCAGCCCAGTCCCCCCTGCATAACCCTGGTGATCTTACCCCAAATCCCTCTACAACCCTCACCTTCCCCAGTATAACCCTTGGTTACCCTTAACCTCTCCTGCCCTGAGTCCCCTATAATCCTAATATCCCCCGTGTCCCCCAGGATTGTAGATCCCTCGTAGCCCCTGTTACACTGGTGTGGCCCCTGTGTCCCCCAGGATTGTAGATCCCTCGTATCCCCTGTTACACTGGTGTGGCCCCTGTGTCCCCCAGGATTGTAGATCCCTCGTATCCCCTGTTACACTGGTGTGGCCCCTGTGTCCCCCAGGATTGTAGATCCCTCGTATCCCCTGTTACACTGGTGTGGCCCCTGTGTCCCCCAGGATTGTAGATCCCTCGTATCCCCTGTTACACTGGTGTGGCCCCTGTGGCCCCCAGGATTGTAGATCCCTCGTATCCCCTGTTACACTGGTGTGGCCCCTGTGGCCCCCAGGATTGTAGATCCCTCGTATCCCCTGTTACACTGGTGTGGCCCCTGTGTCCCCCAGGATTGTAGATCCCTCGTATCCCCTGTTACACTGGTGTGGCCCCTGTGTCCCCCAGGATTGTAGGTCCCTCGTATCCCCTGTTACACTGGTGTGGCCCCTGTGTCCCCCAGGATTGTAGGTCCCTCGTATCCCCTGTTACACTGGTGTGGCCCCTGTGTCCCCCAGGATTGTAGGTCCCTCGTATCCCCTGTTACACTGGTGTGGCCCCTGTGTCGCCCAGGATTGTAGGTCCCTCGTATCCCCTGTTACACTGGTGTGGCCCCTGTGTCCCCCAGGATTGTAGGTCCCTCGTATCCCCTGTTACACTGGTGTGGCCCCTGTGTCCCCCAGGATTGTAGGTCCCTCGTATCCCCTGTTACACTGGTGTGGCCCCTGTGTCCCCCAGGATTGTAGGTCCCTCGTATCCCCTGTTACACTGGTGTGGCCCCTGTGTCCCCCAGGATTGTAGGTCCCTCGTATCCCCTGTTACACTGGTGTGGCCCCTGTGTCCCCCAGGATTGTAGGTCCCTCGTATCCTCTGTTACACTGGTGTGGCCCCTGTGTCCCCCAGGATTGTAGGTGCCTCGTATCCCCTGTTACACTGGTGTGGCCCCTGTGTCCCCCAGGATTGTAGGTCCCTCGTATCCCCTGTTACACTGGTGTGGCCCCTGTGTCCCCCAGGATTGTAGATCCCTCGTATCCCCTGTTACACTGGTGTGGCCCCTGTGTCCCCCAGGATTGTAGATCCCTCGTATCCCCTGTTACACTGGTGTGGCCCCTGTGTCCCCCAGGATTGTAGATCCCTCGTATCCCCTGTTACACTGGTGTGGCCCCTGTGTCCCCCAGGATTGTAGGTCCCTCGTATCCCCTGTTACACTGGTGTGGCCCCTGTGTCCCCCAGGATTGTAGATCCCTCGTATCCCCTGTTACACTGGTGTGGCCCCTGTGTCCCCCAGGATTGTAGATCCCTCGTATCCTCTGTTACACTGGTGTGGCCCCTGTGTCCCCCAGGATTGTAGATCCCTCGTATCCCCTGTTACACTGGTGTGGCCCCTGTGTCCCCCAGGATTGTAGATCCCTCGTATCCCCTGTTACACTGGTGTGGCCCCTGTGTCCCCCAGGATTGTAGATCCCTCGTATCCCCTGTTACACTGGTGTGGCCCCTGTGTCCCCCAGGATTGTAGATCCCTCGTATCCCCTGTTACACTGGTGTGGCCCCTGTGTCCCCCAGGATTGTAGATCCCTCGTATCCCCTGTTACACTGGTGTGGCCCCTGTGGCCCCCAGGATTGTAGATCCCTCGTATCCCCTGTTACACTGGTGTGGCCCCTGTGTCCCCCAGGATTGTAGATCCCTCGTATCCCCTGTTACACTGGTGTGGCCCCTGTGTCCCCCAGGATTGTAGGTCCCTCGTATCCCCTGTTACACTGGTGTGGCCCCTGTGTCCCCCAGGATTGTAGGTCCCTCGTATCCCCTGTTACACTGGTGTGGCCCCTGTGTCCCCCAGGATTGTAGGTCCCTCGTATCCCCTGTTACACTGGTGTGGCCCCTGTGTCTCAATTGTAGCTAGAAGTTGGGGAGGACTTGGGACTGTGTCAGTGTTGTTACAGCGCGTGCGCTTATATTGCTGTGCGCTGCTATAGATATATATAATTATAAGCAAATACATACAGTGTGTGAATAAATCCCTGCAGAGCATTAACCTCTGCATTGCCCTGTCCCTGCAGAGTCCTGACCATTAACCCCTTCAATGCCTGATCCCTGCTACCGCTGCCCTGATAACTCATTCCTTGGCCTGCAGGTATTAACCCGTGCAGTGCCACAATTGTGTGATTAACCCTCTTGTACCCCGTAGGGACAGTGAGTAGCCAGGCGGTATTATTGTAAGTAGTGTGTGGGGTGGAATTTGGGATTGTGCCGTGTAGTGTAGTTAGGTTTGTGTTGTGTTTACTGTAGTACCGTTTCTATACTGCGGTGTGTACGTCTATATGTATATATATTCATATCCATTGATCTCTGAATACATATAGATATAGCGTATTGTTAGACGTGGATAATTGTATTGTGTAATAAATACTCCTTATTGTTCATGTACAGTGTCTGGTGTTTTTACCAGTCGCCGCCGTAGTATAGAGGTAGTAAGGCGCACGTAGTATAGAGGTAGTAAGTTGCCGCCGTAGTATAGAGGTAGTAAGGCGCACGTAGTGTAGTCAGTGTAGTGTATAGGTAACAGAGGTATCTATATTTATATATTATGATTTAGGCATAAATAGGCAGAGTCATCACTAGACGATTCTCGCCTATTTATGAATATTAATTATCGATATTTGCATAATAGAAGGGTGGCTTTATCCTGTACTCCCTTCCCTGCACCATGGCCTGAAGACATTTGGCTTGTAGGACGACTAAGAGGAAGCAAAGTAGTGGCTCTAAGGCTTGAGGGCCCGTACCTTAGGCAGAAGCCTCAGAAGGGGTGGTATGTATCGTCTCCGTGTCTTCTGGCAATGTCACAGGAGGAGGGCCTTAAATCCTGTGCGCTCCTGGAAGTGAGACACCTCCGGATGGGAACAATCCGGAACATATAACAAGCGGGAAGGAGCAGCCTAGGACTTCTAACGATTCCCGAAGCATCAGGGGTACCTGGGAAGTAACTGGATCTGCCTGGACTTACCACTTGGTCCTCCCCGGGTGTAGGCCATTAGTCTACAACGTCCCTGTGATGACAGTCCGTACAAGGGGGAGAGAACAAGAGCTGTAAAAAGGCACACTTTAAGTAAGTTGCTACAATTTTGTTAAGTGCAATGGTTAAGTGCAATCATGACAATCAGTGCATAAAGTCACATTGTGGCACCTAGGAGAAGAATACACACAATGGGCATGAATAGGCGAGAAATACATATGTAAGACCGATCAGAAACCCTCTGCCAGGAAGGCATTCATCCTACACTCAAGTTGCCGTTTGCCAAATTGGCGATTGAATGTGCCCTTCGGACAGTGCCGTAGACTTAAACTGAACTGCACCAAAGAGTCACGATTCGAAGTGAAGCCATGCACTTGAGAGATAAATTCCTGGCAAAACAATATCCCAGTAAAATACTAGAAGGATCACTAGAAAAAGTAAGAAAACTACCGAGGAATTCGCTATTGACGGTAAAAACAGCGCAGAATAACGAAACAGATTCCCAATTTAGGATAATTCTTCCCTATATAGCACAAAGGGAAAAAGTGGAAGAGATAGTCAAACGCCATTGGCATCACCCATTGCAGGACAAGGTTATAGGTAGAGTAATGCCACCAAGACCACAAATAACGTATATATGAGGGCGCCCAATTTGGGCATAAAAGTGGCCCCGTCTATTAAGACGAAGCAGATGAAAACCCCAGGTGCTGGCAGGCTGGCTAACCTAAAGCGTTGTTATAAATGTGGACAGGGCATCTGTTGTAAAACAACCATAATCCCAAGGAACACTGAGAGGGTAGCCTCGACCCCAAACTGTGGGAGATAGAGCACTTTCTGACGTGCAATTCGGTCAGTGTGACCTACCTCGTCCAATGTCCGTGCGCAAGACAATATAGGACAAAAAGAGCCTTGAGAGTGAGGATATCCGAACAGAAAGGCTACCCTAAAACTCTCACTCTCAAGGCACTTTAAGGGAGCTCACCGACAGGACCCCACAGGGTTGACTTTTGTGGCCCTAGAAAAGATTGACAGACACTGGAGAGGTGGAGATCCCACCGAGCGGATGTCAAGAGCCGAATCCAATCTATGATTCTGGGAGCATGATGCCGGTCTGAACGCAGAACTAGAGATCTTTGGCTTCCTATAAACCAGGGCGGCGCGCCTCTCACCCAATTGGGGAGCACATGCCCGGCCGTCTATCGGCGCTGGGACCCCTCGTGGCCATAGGCCCACTTCCCCATTCCGACCTATACCATATTGAACTGCTCTGAACAGATAGAATTGCGAAGGGGAATATGTGACTATGATGGCGATTGCGCTGCTTTAGTCCGAAGAAATGGTCCTTAGAAACTAATATCACTTCCTTTTTATAGTTATGGATTTTTACATGGAGATTTTACACACATATTTTATATTTCGGACATTTACTAATAGAAAGCAACCTGGTAGCAACTTTTCCTTTATTGCTAACATTGACCACAGCAATAGGATGAAAATATAGAGAAAACGCATGAAAAAGACACCAAAACTGCAGCCTATGAAAAAGACCCTCCAGTGGCGATATAAAAGGAGGTGACGTGTGAGCAGGGATATAGCCACTGAGGAAGGGGAGTGGAGTCCCCGAAACGCGCCTGCGTTATATCCCTGCTTTACGCAAAAATCCCGATATGATTCAGACCATCTAAAGTTTTCATCTAATGTGAGTATCATCTCACTGGAATACCCGAGCAAAGTTACCAAGTCCCGCGATACCTTTGGAGAGACCACGTGACAGACACCTGGGAGCGAGGAAGTGCAGCCGAGCGGTGCGGTAAGCTGGATAACGGGACTGCCGGATACTCTGATACTCCTAGACACCGGTGAGCGACATTCCCCCAGCATTGAGCACCAGAAGCCACTGAGGCTCTCAACATCCCATAAGGTCCGGACTGCAATATATTGCGAGATAGGGAAATGAATAGACGGACTTTGTGACAGCATTACCTTTACTTAAAGGGACATTGCTTTAGCACCAATCATTCGGATGTCTATTACCTTTACTTAAAGGGACATTGTTGCTAGCGCTGCCACAGAATTCGCTGATCACAAAAGATCAGACAAGTGGAACATCGGGAATATACCTCGGTGATAGGACTCCTTACTTACCAGGCCGGCCATATAGAGAGGATCCTTTTTCATACACAGGGCCCCAATACCAGTGGATTGTCCTTTTATATTTAGATATTTTACATTTTTAGGGGTATTTTATGTGATTGATGTTTCCGGACATTGTGTTGTTTTAATTATATGTTGTACAATCTTTGCCGCTTACACTCCATTGCGGAGCTGGTGGCCATTGAATGCTGTTGATGTGACCCACATAGTGAGTGCCAGTTGTCCTTGTATCCATTAGTCTACAGCGTCCCTGTGATGACGTCCGTACAAGGGGGAGAGAACAAGAGCTGTAAAAAGGCCCACTTTAAGTAAGTTGCTACAATCGTCATAATCAGTGCATAAAGTCACAATGCGGCACCTATAAGGAGGATACACACAATGGGCATGAACGTTACGTAATCTGTAAACTGGAAACATTATGCAAATATCAGGGTAATAATACACTAAATATGACTTGAGTATTTTTACTAGAAGTGCTTGTGGCGAAACCAACCTCGCCACAGTGTTTTGGAGGGGGCTGTTTGAAGGCCTCTTGCCTCAGGATTATGGCCCCTACTAACTTTTAAAACCCCTGAACCTATTCCAGGGAATTTTGGATAGGTTTGTCCCCCAAGTTATACTGTTTAAATTGATGTAAGTTATATGTATGGACAATGTAACCTCACAAAGTTGTAACAATTTATAATAAGTGTAACTTGTCAGCTTGGGAGGAATATGCTGGGTGTGGTTCTATTGTCCCATTGTGTGTTTAAATGGTGATGTCTGTCCTGTTGTCTCCACATGTGTATTGGC
This sequence comes from Bufo gargarizans, assembly GCF_014858855.1. Classification (NCBI taxonomy): domain Eukaryota; kingdom Metazoa; phylum Chordata; class Amphibia; order Anura; family Bufonidae; genus Bufo; species Bufo gargarizans. The sequence goes on along the minus strand of NW_025334770.1, from coordinate 50,465 downwards.
GATCTCCCTTTGTCCTGAGAGATAATTGGATTGCCCTCGGTTGTCTCCGGGACAGAGAGGAGGAAACCATGATGCATTGTGGGGATGTGTTGTATCTGTTCTGTGTCGCAGTCTCCCTTCTGGTCCTCTAGGGGGCGGGAACGATTGGTTGCTGTACTTGCATTGTGTGTGTTGTAAGGTATTGATTGGTTGGATTTCAAAACCCTGTGGGCAGTACTATGTATGTTTTTTATGAATAAAAGGGGCTGTACCTGAAGTACAGTCAGACCACTGCTGACCCTCAAGACAGAGCCTTGTCTCATTATTGGGGGGATTCCCTGTATGCTGTTGGAGACTGATTGCCAGGAGTGTAAGCTGACGGATACGCTTTTCCTGTTCGTCTGACTGACAGCTATTTGCGAGGTTCCAGTTTGGAGTGCTATTTTGTATCCAGTTCGGGAGGTTGGTGTTCTGCAGTAGCTGTGCCTGTCTCTCAGAAAGGGGCATATCGCCTAAACTGATTTTAACCCCTTGTCTGCTGAAACGGTCCGTTACAGCGCTCCTGCGTCTTGTAGCTCAGGCTGCTGTGATGGTGCTGCACTGACCTCTTGTGGCGGTTTCTGGTACTGTCTGGGTAGTGAGGCTGGTCAAAGCTGCGGCGAGCTGCTGTAAATCGGGAACTGCTGGCTGTAGTGGTTCTGACAAAGGTATCGCCAGCGATGACGATGACAGGGAAGGAGCGCTCTCTCTGGGCAGCGGACTGGCAGCCGGCGTGATGAGGGACATCTTACGGACCTCTCTGGGTAAGACGGGCCCCTGTTCTCTGGGACTAAAAGTCATTACTAAGTTATTTATTTGCGCCACTTGTAGAGTTGAGGCAGCAGGGAGTTCAGGGATCACCATGGGGACCTCCGGGTTCAAGCGTCCCACTCTGGCGGTAGTTGCAGCACTGGGCGGCGGAGTGGAAGTTCCAGCCGCCTCCGCCGCACCAGTAGGTGTCCTTAGCGGAGCAGGCCTAGGCCTGTTTGAGTTATCGTGACCCTCAGGGAGCGGTGCAGGGGCAGGTACGGACCAGGCCTGGGCCTCAGGGAGCGCGTCTGCTCCTACCTGATGTCGCGGCCGGGCGTCCGGTTCCGGTGCCTCCTGGTGGTCATCGCGGGGTCCAATCACCGTCTGCGGTGCAGGCTCAGCATCGGCGGCCATCTTCTTTTCCGTCATGGTGCATGCAGGAGGTGAGGGAGGAGCCCAGATGGAGGGGTCTGCACTCCCTGGCGGCCATCTTCTTTTCCGCCATGGTGCATGCAGGAGGTAAGGGAGGAGCCCAGAGGGAGGGGTCTGCATTGCCTGGCGGCCATCTTCTTTTCCGCCATGGTGCATGCAGGAGGTGAGGGAGGAGCCCAGAGGGAGGGGTCTGCACTGCCTGGCGGCCATCTTTTTTTCCACCATGGTGCATGCAGGAGGTAAGGGTGGAGCCCAGAGGGAGGTGTCTGCACTGCCTGGCGGCCATCTTCTTTTCCGTCATGGTGCATGCACGAGGTAAGGGAGGAGCCCAGAGGGAGGGGTCTGCACTGCCTGGCGGCCATCTTCTTTTCCGCCATGGTGCATGCAGGAGGTAAGGGAGGAGCCCAGAGGGAGGGGTCTGCACTCCCTGGCGGCCATCTTCTTTTCCGCCATGGTGCATGCAGGAGGTAAGGGAGGAGCCCAGAGGGAGGGGTCTGCACTGCCTGGCGGCCATCTTCTTTTCCGTCATGGTGCATGCAGGAGGTAAGGGAGAAGCCCAGAGAGAGGGGTCTGCACTGCCTGGCGGCCATCTTCTTTTCCGTCATGGTGCATGCAGGAGGTAAGGGAGAAGCCCAGAGAGAGGGGTCTGCACTGCCTGGCGGCCATCTTCTTTTCCGTCATGGTGCATGCAGGAGGTAAGGGAGGAGCCCAGAGGGAGGGGTCTGCACTGCCTGGCGGCCATCTTCTTTTCCGTCATGGTGCATGCAGGAGGTAAGGGAGAAGCCCAGAGGGAGGGGTCTGCACTGCCTGGTGGCCATCTTCTTTTCCGTCATGGTGCATGCAGGAGGTGAGGGTGGAGCCCAGAGGGAGGGGTCTGCACTCCCTGGCGGCCATCTTCTTTTCCGTCATGGTGCATGCAGGAGGTGAGGGTGGAGCCCAGAGGGAGGGGTCTGCACTCCCTGGCGGCCATCTTCTTTTCCATCATGGTGCATGCAGGAGGTGAGGGTGGAGACCAGAGGGAGGGGTCTGCACTGCCTGGCGGCCATCTTCTTTTCCATCATGGTGCATGCAGGAGGTAAGGGAGGAGCCCAGAGGGAGGGGTCTGCACTGCCTGGCGGCCATCTTCTTTTCCGTCATGGTGCATGCAGGAGTTGAGGGAGGAGCCCAGATGGAGGGGTCTGCACTGCCTGGCGGCCATCTTCTTTTCCGCCATGGTGCATGCAGGAGGTGAGGGAGGAGCCCAGAGGGAGGGGTCTGCACTGCCTGGCGGCCATCTTCTTTTCCGTCATGGTGCATGCAGGAGGTAAGGGAGGAGCCCAGAGGGAGGGGTCCGCACTGCCTGGTGGCCATCTTCTTTTCCGTCATGGTGCATGCAGGAGGTGAGGGTGGAGCCCAGAGGGAGGGGTCTGCACTCCCTGGCGGCCATCTTCTTTTCCGTCATGGTGCATGCAGGAGGTGAGGGTGGAGCCCAGAGGGAGGGGTCTGCACTCCCTGGCGGCCATCTTCTTTTCCGTCATGGTGCATGCAGGAGGTGAGGGTGGAGACCAGAGGGAGGGGTCTGCACTGCCTGGCGGCCATCTTCTTTTCTGCCATGGTGCATGCAGGAGGTGAGGGTGGAGCCCAGAGGGGGGGGTCTGCACTGCCTGGCGGCCATCTTCTTTTCCGTCATGGTGCATGCAGGAGGTGAGGGTGGAGCCCAGAGGGAGGGGTCTGCACTCCCTTGGCTCATAATGCAAAGTTCTAGGTGGGCAGGCTTTAGACTTCCCGCTTCTAGGGGGGGCGTATTCAGCATCTTCGCGCTCTTGAGGGGGCGTTCTTGTCTTTTCCCGCTTCTGGGCATGAAGAAGAAGCGCGATTTCACGAATATGGCGAATTAACCCTTTGAATGCTGGAGCGCACGTTCAGCGCTTTCTGGCACAGCAACAAGGCAATAAAGTCACTTTTCAGGGTTTTTACACAATCGTCAGCTCTTGCAGTGAAACATGCAGTTGGATCCGTTTAGACACACAATTCAATCCGATCCTGTTCCCAGTGACGCCAAATATGCAGTAAGCCGGATTGTGACTGATGCACACTGGCGCCAAATTAATAGTTTTTAGTTTGTGACGCCAATTGCAATGTGCGCAGGTTATAGTCTCAGGGCCCTTTAAGGTGTTATAGCTCACGTACCAGGCGAGGAATACAGGGGGGGACAAGGTCTCTGTGTAGGGTCAGCGGTGTCTCCTACCTGGGTACGGCCGGACGCCTGGATCCTCGCTCACTTGCAATAAATGAGTGTAGTCAGTAGGAGTAACTGAGGAATGAATGAGATCCAAACAGGAGATATGATCCAACTTGTCTTTACTGAATGCAGCTTTGAATCCATACGAGTTCCAGCAATAGTCTTGGGTCCCAGCAGGTATAGGCAATGTATGGCAGGGATCAGTGCCTCTTCTGCTCCTATACTATGTGCCTGGAGAGTCTGGCAGGTATCTGTCCTCTGCTCTGTCTTCTGCTTGTACTGGGCCTGACTAGCTGAGGAGGAATTTGGCTTCTCCTGGTCTCTGGATATGCACTCACAGCTTGGCTCACAGGGGATGCTTCTTCCTGGAGGCTGGAGGTGGCTGCTTTTCTTGTCCACCAGCTGAGGCTGAAGGCTTAGGCTGGAAAGGGTGATCTTTGCCTCAGCCGAGGCTGGATCCTGTCTTGGGATCCCTGTTTCTGGGAGCTCCTACTAACACAGCCTTCCCCTAGCCGGGGGGCTGGTACACTAACTAGAACCTTCTTTCCTCCCCATGAGGCAGGAAATGGGAACATTCCACACCTACTCAAAAAGGGGGGAGCTAGATTGGAATGTACTATTCCAGGCTAGATATGCTAAACTGATACTAAACACATTGCTGCCACCTGCTGGTGAACATGAAAATCACAGCAAATTTATGAAACAGGTATAGAAAATGCACATAATGGAGAATGCAGTGTTAGATTACACAAGATGACAATAAACATACACCTGACATGTTGTAGCAGGAAAACAGAGTTTAGTGACATACTCGGGGATGTTACATGTTACGGTTACTCCCCGGCTAGCTGGGAGCTGGACCGCTTGGATAGTCTGGATCTCGGTTTAGGGAGAGAGAGAGAAGCCGCTTCGTCGCGATATCCAGAAGGATCCTGTAAATGTAGAACAATCCCGGTAACGATCTTTCAGCTAGGATAATCCTTCCCCCTCCACAAACGAGTCGAGGCTGCGATTTGAAGGTTAAGCAAGAGCGATGTTTATTGACCGGGGTCTCCTTTTATGCAATCCTGCCCTGGAAAGGGCTACATTTACATGATTACCACAATACACAATCACATGTCTGGTACAACCCCCACATCTCCTCCCCTCAGAGAAGCCTTCAACATAATTAACCCACACACAATGTTACCCAAGTTCTGGATGTACCCCAAAAGCAGGGGGTACATCTTTACATTCGGTATCCTCAGACAGTCCTGGTGTAGGGGAACAACATATCCAGAATCCGGCTCCGTCGGTCCAAGGGTTCGGGAGTTACGGGTCCAGAAGTCCGGACCGACCGCACAGACTTTTCAGCCGAAAATGGTTCCCCAAGCTTTGGTCCTGCGGCCGGTCTCCGCTCATGCCGGTCGGTCGGCAGCCCCAGCACGAATCTACGCTGTCCTGGAGGACTCAGCGCTGCTCGCCTGTCTGCGCATCCGCCCTTAGATCCAGGCGACTGCTGGCAACCACCGCTGTCCGGGCGTAAGACGGCCGCGACCACGTGCAAGGTCCCGAAATGGCGGCCACCCATGCCCAACACAAAGGACTCGTGCCGAACCATGCGAATGGCTGAAAACAGAGCTGGGAGGCAAAATAGCACTTAATTGCACACAGTGTAACTAACAGTTTTGTAACAGTGCTCCCTTTTTGTGGAACACTCTGGCAGACACTGTCTGACTCCTTTTCGGGGCAGACTAAGGCTATCCAGACCGCTGGTTATGCTGGACTGAGGTCTGTTTGTCTGGACAACCTGTCGGCGTTGCCATTCTGTTTCCCAGGTCTGTAGGTAATGGTGAAGTTGAAGGGTTGTAATGATAGACTCCAACGTAAAAGTCTGCCGTTATCCCCTGGGACCCGGTTTAGCCACACCAACGGGTTATGGTCGGTAACCAGAGTGAACTCTTGTCCATACAAATAGGGAGTCAATTTCTTTAGTGCCCACACCAAAGCCAAACACTCTTTTTCTACCGCTGCATAGCTGACTTCGCGTGGCAGGAGCTTACAGCTGATGTAGACAACTGGGTGCTCCCCTCCATCTTCGCCTACTTGGCTGAGGACAGCTCCCAGCACGAACATGGAAGCGTCTGTATGGACGATAAAACGTTTGTTAAGGGCTGGGGCCGCCAAGACGGGAGCGTTGACAAAAGCAAGTTTGAGAGCTTGGAAAGCCGTTTCACAGTGGGGAGACCACAGGACCTGTCGAGGTAAGTTTTTCTTGGTCAGGTCAGTCAGGGGTTTGGCAAGTGTGCTGTAGTCTGGTACAAACCATCTGCAGTACCCTGCTGTGCCCAGGAATGCTAGGACCTGAGTCTTAGTGGTGGGGTTGGCCCAATTGGCGGCAGCTTCTATCTTGGCCGGCTCTGGTCGCTGTTTCCCACACCCCACCCGGTGACCCAGGTACTGTACCTCGGCCATCCCAAAGTGGCATTTTTCTGGCTTTAGAGTCAGGCCCGTGACTTTAGAGTCAGAACCATTCCTACGTGAGCTAAGTGGTCCCCCCAGGACTCACTGTGGATCGCTATGTCGTCCAGGTATGCGCAAGCAAAACTCTGGAAGCCATCCAGGAGCCTATCGACCAAGCGCTGGAATGTAGCTGGGGCATTCTTCATCCCAAACGGCATTACCTTAAAATGATATAAGCCGAACGGGGTGACGAATGCCGACTTGGGGACAGCCTCCTGGGCCAGGGGAATCTGCCAGTAACCCTTGCAGAGGTCGATGGTGGTCAGATAATTTCCCCTGGCTATACGATCGAGTAGCTCGTCTACCCTGGGCATAGGGTAAGCGTCCGTCACTGTCTTTTCATTGAGCCTCCGATAGTCTACGCAAAACCGGGTTGTACCATCTTTCTTGGGTACCAGGACCACTGGAGAAGCCCAGGGACTATCGGAGATCTTAATTACCTTGAGTTGGAGCATCTCATCGATCTCCTTCTTCATCTCTGCCCTAACTGCCTCAGGGATTCGGTAAGAAGCCTGGCGTAAAGGAGCTTGTCCCGGGGTATCTACCTGGTGGGTGGTTAAGGTAGTGTACCCTGGCTTCTGGGAGAAGGTGGGGCTTTTGGACTGCAGAAGTTGGTTAAGCTGCTCCCTTTCAGTGGGGCTAAGTCGGTCCCCTATCTTGACCTGAGCTACTATATCTACGTGGGGACTTTTTTCTAACAGATCTGGAATGGGTAGACTGTCGGGGTCTTCCTGAGGGGGACAGCATACGGCCGTCACGTTCTCCGGCCGCTCAAGATATTCCTTGAGCATGTTCACATGGAATGTCTTTCTAAGATTGCTGTCATGGCAGCTAGCTATTACGTAGGTGGTGTCTCCCCTTTTCTCCACTATCTGATAGGGGCCCTGCCAGGACGCCTGTAATGTGTCTGTCTTAACTGGCTTAAGCACTAACACCTTTTGCCCTAGGGTAAAGATTCTCTTTCGGGCCCCCCGATTGTACCACACCTTCTGTCTTCTCTGGGCCGATTGGAGGTTAGCCTGCACTGATTTGGCTAATTGCTCCATTCGGTCCCTGAGTTCCAGCACGTACGGCACAATGGGGACTCCGTCAGTCTCCATGTCTCCCTCCCAGTGCTCCCGGATCAGGTTTAGGGGTCCCCGTACTTTTCTTCCATAGAGCAACTCGAAGGGCGAAAACCCGGTAGTTTCCTGGGGCACCTTCCGATAAGCAAATAGGAGGTGCGGCAGAAAACGCTCCCAGTCTCGGTATTCCTGAGTAAATGTTTTGAGCATTTGTTTGAGGGTCCCATTGAACCTCTCACAAAGTCTGTTTGTCTGGGGGTGGTATGGAGAGCTCAGGAGGGACTTAATTTTGCAAACCTGCCAGAGTTGCTGAGTCAATTCGGCCGTAAATTGGGTGCCTCGTTCGGACAGGATTTCTTTCGGAAATCCTACCCGGGAAAACACCTGCACCAGCGCATTCGCTACCGTATCCGCTTGGATGTTGGATAGGGCGACAGCTTCCGGGTACCTGGTAGCGTAGTCTACTATGGTAAGAATGTAGTGCTTACCGGAGGGACTAGGGGTAGCCAGCGGTCCCACTAGGTTAATAGCAACCCTGCTGAAGGGTTCCTCCACAATGGGCATATTTACTAAATGAGCTTTAGGGTGATCGCCTCTCCTCCCTACTCGTTGGCACACATCGCAGGTCTTACAATAAGTCCTAACATCAGTGTGTACCCCTGGCCAAAAGAATGTGTGAGTAATGCGGTGTAGGGTGCGGGTTACAGCTAGGTGGCCTGCCAAGGGAATGTCGTGTCCTATCTTGAGTATTTCTCAACGGTATTTGTGGGGCACTACCAGCTGTCGCCTCTGCTGCCCCCTTTTCTCCGTCAAGCGATATAGCTTTCCCTTTTCCCATAAAAAGGTTTCGTTATCTGACCCGCTCCCTCCGGTCTCTGCTCGTTCCCGGTACTTTTGTAATGTCGGGTCAGTCTTAGACTCTGTCTCGAAAGCATCTAGGGTGTCCCAGGGTATGGGACCTAACGGGTCAGTCGAGGTCGGGGTAGGTCTTACCTGTGTCTCCCGCACCGGTGAGAGTTCTTGCTCCGTTCGGGCTTGGGCTCGGGTAGTCACTGGGTTCGCCTCGTTGTTGTCCACTGGAGCATAGGCAGAAGTCATGGGGCCCAAATCGTTGACCAGTAGTACTTCGGCAGGTAAATTATCCATTATGCCCACGTTCACGGCCCCCTTTCCCGCTCCCCAATCAAGATGTACTTTAGCGGTCGGAATTTTGTACACATCCCCTCCCGCCACTCTAACGGCCACAGCTTCTATCTTGGCCGGCTCTGGTTGCTGTTTCCCACACCCCACCCGGTGACCCAGGTACTGTACCTCGGCCATCCCAAAGTGGCATTTTTCTGGCTTCAGAGTCAGGCCCGCAGCCCGATCTGATCCAGAACCATTCCTACGCGAGCTAAGTGGTCCCCCCAGGACTCACTGTGGATCGCTATGTCGTCCAGGTATGCGCAAGCAAAACTCTGGAAGCCATCCAGGAGCCTATCGACCAAGCGCTGGAATGTAGCTGGGGCATTCTTCATCCCAAACGGCATTACCTTAAAATGATATAAGCCGAACGGGGTGACGAATGCCGACTTGGGGACAGCCTCCTGGGCCAGGGGAATCTGCCAGTAATCCTTGCAGAGGTCGATGGTGGTCAGATAATTTCGCCTGGCTGTATGATCGAGTAGCTCGTCTACCCTGGGCATAGGGTAAGCGTCCGTCACTGTCTTTTCATTGAGCCTCCGATAGTCTACGCAAAACCGGGTTGTACCATCTTTCTTGGGCACCAGGACCACTGAAGAAGTCCAGGGACTATCGGAGGGCTCAATTATATTTGTGGGGCACTACCAGCTGCCTCTGCTGCCCCCTTTTCTCTGTCAAGCGATATAGCTTTCCCTTTTCCCATAAAAAGGTTTCGTTATCTGACCCGCTCCCTCCGGTCTCTGATCGTTCCCGGTACTTTTGTAATGTCGGGTCAGTCTTAGATTCTGTTTTGAAAGCATCTGGGGTGTCCCAGGGTATGGGACCTAACGGGTCAGTCGAGGTCGGGGTATGTCTTACCTGTGTCTCCCGCACCGGTGAGAGTTCTTGCTCCGTTCGGGCTTGGGCACGGGTAGTCACTGGGTTCGCCTTGTTGTTGTCCACTGGAGCATAGGCAGAAGTCATGGGGCCCAAATCGTTGCCCAGTAGTACTTCGGCAGGTAAATTATCCATTATGCCCACGTTCACGGCCCCCTTTCCCGCTCCCCAATCAAGATGTACTTTAGCGGTCAGAATTTTGTACACATCCCCTCCCGCCACTCTAACGGCCACAGTCTGCCCTGATCGCTTGTGCTCCGGCACCAAACGGCTCTGGACCAGTGTAATGGTAGCCCCCGTGTCTCTTAACCCCTCGGTAGATCGCCCCTCGAGCCATACCTTCTGCCGATGGTGCTGGCGGTTATCCGAAGCAGCATACACCGGATCTGCTTCGTGAAGTGGTCCCAAATATTCCTCCATAGGGGCTTCTTGGTTAACACAGAGCGGCCGGGCCGGACGAGATGACCCAGGGGGGTAATTATAATTCCGGGGGGTCTGGTGTGCATTAAGGGGGCAGCTAGCCATGGGGTGCCCTGGTTGCTTGCATCGGTAGCAGGTCGGTCTGGGACGATCAGAGTTGTTACTCGGTGGTCCTGAGTACCGTACGGGCCCCGCGGGCACCGGGGCTCGGAATTCGGTACGTGGTGGCGTGCGGTAAACATCTTTGTGTTCGACCCGTGCTGGGGCTCGGTAGTTCGTGGGTTCGTGTAGACGGGAGTCATAATGTTCATCGGCCAATTTGGCTGCTTCTTCTAAGGTAGAGGGTCGTCTGTCTGGCAGCCATTCCTTCCCCTGCTGCTCCATGCCGTTATAAAAATGTTCTAAGAGAAATAATTGTAAAATTTCCTCACCAGTCACAGCTTTACTTCTGCTCATCCAGTTATTTGCCGCTCTCCGCATTCGGTGCGTCCATTCCATGTGTGTCGTTAGGCTTCTTTCTCGTGCTACGAAATTGTCGGCGATACGTGTCAGGAGTTACAGAGTACCGCCGCAACAGTGTCTCTTTGACCAGCGCATACTGTGTCACTTCCTCAGCGCCCAGAGTCCTAAATGCTTCCAGAGCTCGCCCGGATAGTTTCCCAGACAATATCGTGGGCCACTCTCTGTTGGGAATCTGGTGCAGGGCACATTGCCTCTCGAAGTCCGCAAAATATTCATCGATTCCTGTCTCGCTTTCTAGGAAGGGTCTAAAAGCCGCATAGGGTATCTTTGGCCTCCTGGCGTTTCCGACAGGAACGATTACCTGCGGTGCTTCGGCATTGCGGTGTGCAGTCACTAGGCTGAGTTCGTGGGCTCGAGCCTTCCGTATATCCTCGTTCGCTTCTGCCATCAACTGCTGTACCAGTTCCATAGGTGGGTTCGGCCCGTATAGAGAGCCTCTCCCGAACAATCCTGGTCTTTTCGTCACTACTCGTGGTCGGGGTTTCTGCCATCGTGAATCCCTGATCCAGTTTGGTTAGTTCTGCGATCAGTTCCCTTCTCGGACGGTTGCTGGCGTTCCCCCCTCTGCTTTCGAGTAAATCCTTCAGGGTCGCACGTTTCAATTTTTCGTAAGCGCTCTCCATCCGTTCAGTACCTCTCCTAGGAAATACAGGACAATCCCACTGCTGCCACCAAATGTTACGGTTACTCCCCGGCTAGCTGGGAGCTGGACCGCTTGGATAGTCTGGATCTCGGTTTAGGGAGAGAGAGAGGAGCCGCTTCGTCGCGATATCCAGAAGGATCCTGTAAATGTAGAACAATCCCGGTAACGATCTTACAGCTCGGATAATCCTTCCCCCCTCCACAAACGAGTCGAGGCTGCGATTTGAAGGTTAAGCAAGAACAATGTTTATTGACCGGGGTCTCCTTTTATACAATCCTGCCCTGGAAAGAGCTACGTTTACATGGTTACCACAATACACAATCACATGTCTGGTACAACCCCCACGTCTCCTCCACTCAGATAAGCCTTTAACATAATTAACCCACACACAATGTCACCCAAGTTCTGGATGTACCCCAAAAGCAGGGGGTACATCTTTACATTCGGTATCCTCAGACAGTCCTGGTGTAGGGGAACAACATATCCAAAATCCGGCTCCGTCGGTCCAAGGGTTCGGGAGTTACGGATCCCTGAAGTCCTGACCGACCGCACAGACTTTTCAGCCGAAAATGGTTCCCCAAGCTTTGGTCCTGCGGCCGGTCTCCGCTCGTGCGCCAAAACCCCACGAAACCCCTGCCTCCCCACAGCCACCTCGGTGTCCGCTGGAATCCCCCTGCAAGGTTTAGTCCTTCCACCGAACGGCCGGTAGGTCGGCAGCCCCAGCACGAATCTACGCTGTCCTGGAGGACTCAGCGGTGCTCGCCTGTATGTGCATCCGCCCTTAGATCCAGGCGACTGCTGGCAACCACCGCTGTCCGGGCGTAAGACAGCCGCGACCACGTGCAAGGTCCCGAAATGGCGGCCACCCATGCCCAACACAAAGGACTCGTGCCGAACAGTGCGAATGGCTGAAAACAGAGCTGGGAGGCAAAATAGCACTTAATTGCACACAGTGTACTAACAGTTTTGTAACATTACATGTGTCATCCGTGTCTTGCCTTCTTTTTTTCTTGTGAAGGAGATGAGATCTCTCGGAGGATCGTGCTCTCTGGTAGGCTCGTTCTATGCATCATGCCCCGTATCTCGAAGGTCCTCAGCCTGAAATTCAAAAGATTACTCAGCAGAGCAGATTCTTCGAGCTCTCAGGAACTGTCCCACAGGTAGGTTCTCAATCAAGTTACCTGGGTGTGCCGACGGTGCATGTAGTAATGGGTTTACCGAAGTCTACTTTCTGTATAAGTCAGTTCTAATTCCTCCCTGAGAATCCACCGGAAGACCACATCCAGGAACTCCATGTCAGTGTGACCCACCTTAAAGGTAAGTTTTATAGTTTTGTCATTTTTATTCAATTCATGTATAATCCTACCCAATTCTTCCTCAGTGCCCTGCCAAACGATTAGAACGTTGCCTATGTAGCGGCCTCACTACTGGACCCTACATGCCATTGGCAGAGGATCTGTCTGGAGGATCTCCCACAGAGGGCGCACAAGACGCCCCCATTGCAGTCCCCTGGAGCTGCAAGTAGAAGGACCCCCCAAACATAAAAAAATTATGAGTAAGAACATACTCTAGTAGGGATAGTATGAATTTACATCTACCCTTACCCATATTGGTGGTATGTAGAAAGAATTCAGCTGAATTAAAACCATCTTGATGTCTTATAGAGGTGTAGAGCGACTCTACATCGCAGGTGGCAATGATCATGTCTGCTTCTAACTGTATATCCTCCACCTTCTTCAATATATCGGTGGTATCTTGCCAGTAGGAAGGAAGTCCTTCCACCAATGGGTGTAGAAAGTGTTTCACATATCTGCAGATAGGGTCGTTCAGACTGTTCATTCCCGATACCATGGGTCATCCGGGTGGGTTCATCAGGCCCTTCTGCACCTTGGGGAGAAAGTACGGGCTTGGGGTCACTGGGTGTGCAGACAAGAGGTGCGATCGTTGCTTTTCAGATATCATTCCTTCTACTCCTTGATGGAGTATTCCCTTCCAGGTCTTGTTTGAATTTTATCAGGGGGTTGAAGGTACATTTTCTATAGCATTCGCTATGATTTAATTGTCTATAGGCCTCCCTTTCTTACAGATCGTTGGCCATGTAACAACGCTCCCACCCTTGTCTGCAGAGTTATCACTACATCTGTCCGTCGTTGGACCTCCCTTCGTGCAGGTATCTCTTCTAATCCCCTTGGAGATCTTAGATACTTCTCCAACAACAAGCTGTATAAACAGGATAAAGGGATAGGGGAGGGAATCTCGCTGATTTGGGGATAATTTGGGAAACTCCCAAGGTCCCATTTCCTCCTGTCCTTCTAATACTGCCGTGGCCAGGGCCTCCTGTTCCTGTCAAGTTGTAAAATTTGGGTCAATTTCTTTACTGAAAAGTTTCTTAAAAACAAGTTTTCTTGCAAAGAGGCGAATATCTTTTACTGTGGAAAATAGTCGAAATGACATGTGGGTGAGAAGGACGGTCCCCTGCCAAGTAAACTCAGCTGATTTTGGGTCAAAGTGTAACTAGAAGGGTTAATTACCTGCAGTTGTTTGTTCCCCTCAGGGCGTCTCCTCCCTGATGGTTGTTGGGCATCCCCCATCTTGCGCTTTGTAAATCTCTTTGGGGATCTGCGCGTTCCCTGTCCAGAGGGGCCTCCTTCTTCAGACAGTGGAGAGCATTCTTGCTCCAGGAATACTATTCCTCCCGCGATGCACTTTGTTGTTCTCCATATCTTGGAGATCACGCTGGAATTCCTTGATGGTTTTTATCCGTCGCTCCCATATCAGAAAGACCTCCTCCATCTCTTTCTTATACTCCTCCAGTTCCCCGGAGCAAATTTCTGGGATAATTGTGTCTCATTGGCGCCAATGTCCAACTCAAGTTCCACTAATGTTTTTGTGTTCAATTCTACACTTTTTTTTACACATTAACACCAGAAATGAATGTGACACCACCAACCGATAGCGGAGACAGAGCACAAACCAACATGAAGACCCAGTAACAGGACCGAACAGCACCCCGGAGACCGTCACCAAACAGCAAGCGGCCGGTCAGCCCCAGTGTCCGGATACAGCCTCAATCATAGACTCCAATGGGAAATACCGGAACATGAGGCGGCTTTTCCCAAAAGAAAGGGTTCAAAAAATGAATTGTGCAAGGATCAAACAAGTCACAGCAGTTATCAACGATCCTCACTTCACCAATCCGACCAATATCACCGTACATACGGGCACAAACAACCTTCAAGACCATCAGCAGCCGGTCGCGGAACAGCTGGCAAACAGAAGATCCCGGCCAGTAACTATGGCGTCATCCCTGCGGCCCAGAAAGGATGTGCCCAACGATACCATCCAAACCATTAAGAATCATTTACATACAATGGGATATATAGGTCTAATTAAATCAAAACCATTAATGTCCACCAAAATACGACCCTAAAACTATAATGTTTAATGAGACTGTAAACCCCAAACTCTGATCGGATCAGGACACCAATCTAACAAACACCATGAGGTGTATATATATATATGGTGAGGGGCGGGGGGATACAGTTACCCTAACTATCACCCTGTAGTACCCCTCCGCCCAGAGAAGGACCCTAATGGTGGAGACTCTCTGTCCTCGTCCCTAATTAACCCTGACTGGCCATCGGGCGGCCGCCCATCTACTTCCTGGGTGGATGACCTCCACGGGCTGTGTGTATGAACGCGCTTCTTTGCATGATTATGATATTGAATACCGGTGACCTGGGTATTTTAAAAGGAGAACACTTACAAGGAAGGCATCGCCGAAACCTGCGTCCGGGTACGTGGCTCTCCTATATGATGGGTATGTGATAATACTATGTATGACTGTGAGGTTAGGGTATTAGTGTCGTGATTTTCTACAGATTTGACACATGTTGTTCCCTAATACATGGATCTGGGTTATTATGGTCGCCGTATTGTTTTGCTACTGGCGGCTACTTGTTGATACGGAGTTTAAGCGGATAATACGCACTTTAGCCCTGCCGGGTGTTACATATGCGTGTATATATGCGTACACATAGACTGTGGACCCGGGTGTACGTGCAGTGTTGGGCCAGATGACCTAACCACTCCTGTCCCCTCTTTCCTCGACATGTTTACTCCGTATCACCGTCCACCATTTATCTGATGTATCATGTAATAAAGTATTTATATATTTTGATGTTAAACCTGTTTAGTCTCGACGCGTTTCCCCCACTACAATGGGCTCATCAGGGGGTTGGGTGCATTGTCGACAGCATCAGGCGTCAGTAAGGGGTGGCGGGCCTCGGAAGTTTGACAGACATTGACACCCTTTATCGGTCTATTTTTGCCCCCCATTTACCATATCGTTTCTTCTTGTATCTAAGTTAAGCATCTTACTGCTTCAGCCAGATTTCTCATTAGCATGAAGTTATAATTACCCCCGACCCCCTGATGAACCCATTTTAGTGGGGGAACGCGTCAGGGTCTCTGGGGGGGGGGGGGTCATTCCCCCTGAACACCTTCAGGGTTAATTAGGCTATTATAGTTGAGGAACGAGGACAGAGAGTCCCCACCATTAGGATTCTTCTCTGGGCTGAGGGGCACTACAGGGTGATAATTAGGGTACCTGTGTCCCCCTCCCCTGAGACCCCCGCCCGTCCCTCACCATATATATTTGTGTTATCAGTGTGGTATTTGTTAGATTGGTGTCCTGATCCAATCAGAGTTTGGCCGTTAGGTTTTAAACATTATAGCTTTAAGGGTGGTATTTTGGTGGACATTAACATCCAAACCATTAACACTGAACTAGCAGCTAAGATCGGCTCTGTGCCAAACGTCACCCTGGCACAACACCGCACCATCAAGACCTAATAACAAACCGTCCCATACATGGTTTGACAGTGACTGCAAGACACTAAGGGTGGCCTTCAACCAAAAACACAGAGACCCCAACAACAGAGATGCGAGGGAGGCCTACGACAGGTGATACAAATGCACCCTTAGAGGCACCTCTTCCACAAACTCCAGCAGCTCGAGGACTCCCTCCAGGACAGCTCATTCTGGGAGACCTGGCACCATATGGGCACAAAGCCCAAGAAATACTCTCTTCAAATTTAAATGGCAGCATCTGGCTCAGCTACTTCAGGAACCTCTACAAAAACATCCCTGAAGAAGACCAAACCCCGGAAAAGAAACAGATAACCACAAAACTGAGGGACATGGAGGAGGCCATCAAGAACCTCCAGAACCCTCTGGACTCACCAATCACCATGCCAGAGATACAGGAAAGAATCGCCCTGCTGAACGGCAAAAAGGCCAGCGGGAGTGACGGCATCCTGTCAGAGAAGATTAAATACAGCCCTCAGACATCACACTGCACTGGCAAAACCATTCACCCTCGTCCCCAGTGCAGGACACTCCCCCCAAGACTGGAACCAAGGCCTCATAACACCCATCTACAAGAATGGGGACCAATAGGATCCAGCCAATTACAGAGGGATCTGCGTCAGCAGCACGCTGAGGAACTGCTCAACAGCATCATCAATGAAAGAAGATTCCTCACAAAACTCGAGGTCCTCAGCAAAAGCGAAACCAAAGCTCCACTGACCATATCTACACCAAGCACATCCTCATCAGGACACACGTCCACAACACAAAACGAGCCAAAATATTTGCCTGTTTTCTGGACTTTAAGAAGGTGTTTGTCTGCACAACAATGGCCTCCTGCTTCTGCCCCCAACAGAGAGGCCTCCAAGACAGCCTGACAGTACTAGAGAAATTCAGCACCGCATGGGCACTACCCATCAATCCAAAGAAGACCAAAGACAGGGTGGTCAAGAGGAAAAGGCTAGAATGAAGCCCCCATTCCCTCCTTCACATTAAATGACTCCACACTGGAGAAAACCAACAGCTGAAACCTCACCCCACCCCTCCACTGCCCACAACACCATGGACTGTTATACCCCTATACTGCCCCTAAATCCCACCCCTCCACTGCCCACAACACCATGGACTGTTATACCCCTATACTGCCCCTAAATCCCGACTCCTCTACTGCCCACTACACCATGGACTGTTATAACCCAATACTGCCCCTACAACACCACCACCTACTGCCCACTACACCATGGACTGTTATACCCCTATACTGCCCCTACAACCCCACCCATCCACTGCCCACAACACCATGGACTGTTATACCCCTATACTGCCCCTACAACCCCACCCCTCCACTGCCCACTACACCATGGACTGTTATACCCCTATACTGCCCCTACATCCCAACTCCTCTACTGCCCACAACACCATGGACTGTTATAACCCAATACTGCCCCTACAACCCCACCACCTACTGCCCACTACACCATGGACTGTTATACCCCTATACTGCCCCTACAACCCCACCACCTACTGCCCACTACACCATGGACTGTTATAACCCAATACTGCCCCTACAACCCCACCACCTACTACCCACTACACCATGGACTGTTATACCCCTATACTGCCCCTACAACCCCACCCCTCCACTGCCCACTACACCATGGACTGTTATACCCCTATACTGCCCCTACATCCCGACTTCTCTACTGCCCACTACACCATGGACTGTTATACCCCAATACTGCCCCTACAACCCCACCACCTACTGCCCACGACACCATGGACTGTTATACCCCTATACTGCCCCTACAACCCCACCCCTCCACTGCCCACAACACCATGGACTGTTATACCCCTATACTGCCCCTACATCCCGACTCCTCTACTGCCCACTACACCATGGACTGTTATACCCCTATACTGCCCCTACAACCCCACCACCTACTGCCCACTACACCATGGACTGTTATAACCCAATACTGCCCCTACAACCCCACCACCTACTGCCCACTACACCATGGACTGTTATACCCCTATACTGCCCCTACAACCCCACCCCTCCACTGCCCACAACACCATGGACTGTTATACCCCTATACTGCCCCTACATCCCGACTTCTCTACTGCCCACTACACCATGGACTGTTATACCCCTATACTGCCCCTACAACCCCACCACCTACTGCCCACTACACCATGGACTGTGATATCCTTATACTGCCCCTACAACCCCACCCCTCTACTGCACACTACACCATGGACTGTTATAACCCAATACTGCCCCTACAACCCCACCACCTACTGCCCACGACACCATGGACTGTTATACCCCTATACTGCCCCTACAACTCGACTCCTCTACTGCCCACTACACCATGGACTGTGATACCCCAATACTGCCCCTACAACCCCACCCCTCTACTGCCCACTACACCATGGACTGTTATACCCCTTTACTGCCCCTACAACTCGACTCCTCTACTGCCCACTACACCATGGACTGTTATACCCCTATAGTGCCCCTACAACCCTCCCCTCTACTGCCCAATACACCATGGACTGTTATACCCCTATACTGCCCCTACAACTCGACTCCTCTACTGCCCACAACACCATGGACTGTTATAACCCTATAGTGCCTCTACAACCCCACCCCTCTACTGCCCACTACACCATGGACTGTGATACCCCTATACTGCCCCTACAACCCCACGCCCTACTGCCCACTACACCATGGACTGTTATACCCCAATACTGCCCCTACAACCCCACCCCTCTACTGCCCACTACACCATGGACTGTGATACCCCTATACACCCCCTACAACCCCACCCCTCTACTGCCCACTCCACCATGGACTGTGATACCCCAATAACCACACCCCCTACTGCCCACTACACCATGGACTGTTATACCCCTATAGTGCCCCTACATCCTCACCCCTCTACTGCCCACTACACCATGGACTGTTATACCCCTATACTGCCCCTACATCCCGACTCCTCTACTGCCCACTACACCATGGACTGTTATACCCCTATAGTGCCCCTACAACCCCACCCCTC
This sequence comes from Bufo gargarizans, assembly GCF_014858855.1. NCBI lineage: Eukaryota > Metazoa > Chordata > Amphibia > Anura > Bufonidae > Bufo > Bufo gargarizans. Next base: position 31,904 of record NW_025334770.1, on the reverse strand, counting down.
TACTGCCCACTATACCATGGACTGTTATACCCCTATACTGCCCCTACAACCCCACCACCTACTGCCCACTACACAATGGACTGTGATATCCCTATACTGCCCCTACAACCCCACCCCTCTACTGCCCACTACACCATGGACTGTTATACCCAATACTGCCCCTACAACCCCACCACCTACTGCCCACGACACCATGGACTGTTATACCCCTATACTGCCCCTACAACCCCACCCCTCCACTGCCCACAACACCATGGACTGTTATACCCCTATACTACCCCTACATCCCGACTCCTCTACTGCCCACTACACCATGGACTGTTATACCCCTATACTGCCCCTACAACCCCACCACCTACTGCCCACTACACCATGGACTGTGATATCCCTATACTGCCCCTACAACCCCACCCCTCTACTGCCCACTACACCATGGACTGTTATACCCCAATACTGCCCCTACAACCCCACCCCTCTACTGCCCACTACACCATGGACTGTTATACCCCTATACTGCCCCTACAACTCGACTCCTCTACTGCCCACTACACCATGGACTGTGATACCCCAATACTGCCCCTACAATCCCACCCCTCTACTACCACTACACCATGGACTGTTATACCCCTATACTGCACCCTACAACTCGACTCTTCTACTGCCCACTACACCATGGACTGTTATACCCCTATACTGCCCCTACAACCCCACCACCTACTGCCCACTACACCATGGACTGTTATACCCCTATACTGCCCCTACAACCCCACCCCTCTACTGCACACTACACCATGGACTGTTATAACCCAATACTGCCCCTACAACCCCACCACCTACTGCCCACGACACCATGGACTGTTATACCCCTATACTGCCCCTACAACTCGAATCCTCTACTTCCCACTACACCATGGACTGTGATACCCCAATACTGCCCCTACAACCCCACCCCTCTACTGCCCACTACACCATGGACTGTTATACCCCTATACTGCCCCTACAACTCGACTCCTCTACTGCCCACTACACCATGGACTGTTATACCCCTATAGTGCCCCTACAACCCCACCCCTCTACTGCCCACTACACCATGGACTGTTATACCCCTATACTGCCCCTACAACTCGACTCCTCTACTGCCCACAACACCATGGACTGTTATACCCCTATAGTGCCTCTACAACCCCACCCCTCTACTGCCCACTACACCATGGACTGATACCCCTATACTGTCCCTACAACCCCACGCCCTACTGCCCACTACACCATGGACTGTTATACCCCAATACTGCCCCTACAACCCCACCCGTCTACTGCCCACTACACCATGGACTGTGATACCCCTATACACCCCCTACAACCCCACCCCTCTACTGCCCACTCCACCATGGACTGTGATACCCCAATAACCACACCCCCTACTGCCCACTACACCATGGACTGTTATACCCCTATAGTGCCCCTACAACCCCACCCCTCTACTGCCCACTACACCATGGACTGTGATACCCCTATAGTGCCCCTACAACCCCACCCCTCTACTGCCCACTATACCATGGACTGTTATACCCCTATACTGCCCCTACAACCCCACCACCTACTGCCCACTACACCATGGACTGTTATACCCCTATACTGCCCCTACAACCCCACCCCTCTACTGCCCACTACACCATGGACTGTTATACCCAATACTGCCCCTACAACCCCACCACCTACTGCCCACGACACCATGGACTGTTATACCCCTATACTGCCCCTACAACCCCACCCCTCTACTGCCCTCTACACCATGGACTGTGATACCCCTATAGTGCCCCTACAACCCCACCACCTACTGCCCACTACACCATGGACTGTTATACCCCTATACTGCCCCTACAACCCCACCACCTACTGCCCACTACACCATGGACTGTTATACCCCTATACTGCCCCTACAACCAGACCCCTCTACTGCCCACTACACCATGGACTGTGATACCCCGATACTGCCCCTACAACCCCACCCCTCTACTGCCCACTACACCATGGAATGTGATACCCCGATACTGCCCCTACAACCCCACCCCTCTACTGCCCACTACACCATGGAATGTGATACCCCCAGGGGCGTACCTAGAGCATTTGGCACCCGGGGCGAACCCTTTTGTTTGGCACCCCCCCCCCCAAGAAAGTTAAGAAAACATGCACAAACTTTTTTCAATGTTTTCAATAATATTTATTACAAAACATTCAGACGTCCGCATGTGTTTTGCGGATCCGATCAATGTATCAGTGGATCCGTAAAAATCATACGGACGTCTGAATGGAGCCTTACAGGGGGGTGATCAGGGAGTCTATATGGGGTGATCAGTGGTTCATAAGGGGCATTTCCTCTCCTACATAGCGCCACAAACCTCTTACATCCAGTGATGTCACCTTTGATGTAGACGTTCTCTTTCCTCATCTTCTCCATTCAGACCAGACCACCATGATGATTTTTCTGCCATCTCCCGTCTCTGCAGAGATTGAGAAACAGACATTAGTTTCCTGCCACCCCCAATACTATACTGCAGAAACAGTCCCCCTGGGAATACTACTATAGTGCCCTAGTAATCATGTTCCTCATAGCCCCCAGTAGTAGTAAAGCTCCCCATAATACCCCCTAGTGGTACTAATTTTCCCTATAATATGACAGTACATGAAATACCCCCACTTAGTGCCCGCAGTTGAGCTAATGTCCCCATAATGTATGCCAGTATAAAATACCCCTATATAGTGCCCCAGTAAATGCCCTCATACTGCTCCTCTCCCCCTTCCCCATAGTGTCCCCCATAATATGCCAGTAAAAAAATGCCCCTTAGTGCCCCCAGCAGATGCCCCTATAGTGCTCCTCCCCCACAACGTGCCAGTAAAAAAATGCTCCTTCTTAGTGCCACCATATGCCTCAATAGTGCCGCTCTCCCCTATAGTGCCGCTCTCCCCTATAGTGCCTCCCATAATGTGCCAGTAAAAAATGCCCCCTTAGTGCCACCAAATGCCAGTGCCCCCCATAATGTTCCAATACAAAAGACCACTTTAGAGCCCCCACTTCCCCATAGTGCCCCCAAATAATGCCCCTATAGTAACACCAGATGCCCCATAGTGCTGCTCTCCCCTATAGTGCCCCCCAGAATGTGCCAATAATTAAAAAAAGCCCACAGATACCCCCATAGTGCTCCTCTCCCCCATGGTGCCCCCCCCATAATGTGCCAGTAAGAAATGCCCCCATAGTGCCAGCTCCCCCCCCCATAGTGCCAGCTCCCCCCCCCCATAGTGCCAGCTCCCCCCCATAGTGCCAGCTCCCCCCCCCTCATAGTGCCAGCTCCCCCTATAGTGCCAGCTCCCCCTAGTGCCAGCCCCCCCCCCCATAGTGCCAGCTCCCCCTATAGTGCCAGCTCCCCCTAGTGCCAGCCCCCCCCCATAGTGCCAGATCTCCCCCATAGTGTCAGCTCCCCCTATAGTGCCAGCTGTCCCTATAGTGCCCCCCCCCATAGTGCTAGTTCCCCCATAGTGCCAGATCTCCCCCCATAGTGTCAGCTGCCCCATAGTGCCAGATCTCCCCCCATAGTGCCAGATCTCCCCCCATAGTGCCAGCTCCCCCCATAGTGCCAGATCTCCCCCCATAGTGCCAGATCTCCCCCCATAGTGCCAGCTCCCTCTATAGTGCCAGATCTCCCCCCATAGTGCCAGCTGCCCCATAGTGCCAGATCTCCCCCCATAGTGCCAGATCTCCCCCCATAGTGCCAGCTCCCTCTATAGTGCCAGATCTCCCCCCATAGTGCCAGCTCCCTCTATAGTGCCAGCTCCCTCTATAGTGCCAGATCTCCCCCCATAGTGCCAGCTCCCTCTATAGTGCCAGATCTCCCCCCATAGTGCCAGCTCCCCCTATAGTGCCAGATCTCCCCCCATAGTGCCAGATCTCCCCCCATAGTGCCAGATCTCCCCCCATAGTGCCAGATCTCCCCCCATAGTGCCAGATCTCCCCCATAGTGCCAGATCTCCCCCATAGTGCCAGATCTCCCCCCATAGTGCCAGCTCCCTCTATAGTGCCAGATCTCCCCCCATAGTGCCAGCTGCCCCATAGTGCCAGATCTCCCCCCATAGTGCCAGATCTCCCCCATAGTGCCAGATCTCCCCCCATAGTGCCAGCTCCCCCTATAGTGCCCCCCCATAGTGCTAGTTCCCCCATAGTGCCCCTCCATAGTGCTAGTTCCCCCATAGTGCCAGCTCCCCCCCCCCATAGTGCCAGCTCCCTCTATAGTGCCAGATCTCCCCCCATAGTGCCAGCTCCCCCTATAGTGCCAGATCTCCCCCCATAGTGCCAGATCTCCCCCCATAGTGTCAGCTCCCTCTATAGTGCCAGATCTCCCCCCATAGTGCCAGCTGCCCCATAGTGCCAGATCTCCCCCCATAGTGCCAGATCTCCCCCATAGTGCCAGATCTCCCCCCATAGTGCCAGCTCCCCCTATAGTGCCAGCTCCCCCTATAGTGCCCCCCCATAGTGCTAGTTCCCCCATAGCGCTAGTTCCCCCATAGTGCCAGCTCCCCCCCCCATAGTGCCAGATCTCCCCCCCCCCCCCCATAGTGCCAGATCTCCCCCCCCCCATAGTGCCAGATCTCCCCCCCCCCCCCCCCCCGCAAAGAGGAAAAAAGAAAAAAAAAACGAATACTTACCTCCATCAGCTCAGCAGCGATGCAAGCCTTTTCCGGCCTGTGTCCCTGCTGTGTGCTGCCGGAGTCAGGCGTCGCGATGATAATGACATCATCGCGCTGCCTGAGCCGGCCTCTGATAGGCTGCAGGCATTAGTGCCTGCGGCCTATCAGAAGAACAGGGGAGGGACACGCCTCTCCCTCCCCTGCCCCACAGCTCACAGCCGCAATTACATCCAGGGCCGCGCCGCCTGTGGCGATCGGCGGTGCGGCCCTGAAGAATAAAAAATATAATTTTTTTTTTTTAAAGACAGGCGGCCTGGCACCCCCCTTGTGAGTGGCACCCGGGGCGGCCCGCCCCCCCCCTTGGTACGCCACTGGATACCCCTATACTGCCCTTACAACCCCACCCCTCCACTGCACCATGGACTGTTATATCCCTATACTGCCCCTACACCCCCACCCTCTATTGCCCACTACAACATGGACTGCGATACCCCTATACTGCTCCTACAACCCCACCCCTTCACTGCCCACAACACCACGGACTGTTATACCCCTATACTGCCCTTACAACCCCACCACCCTACTGCCCACCACACCATGGACTGTTATACCCCTATACTGCCCCTACAACCCCACCCATCCACTGCCCACTACACCATGGACTGTTATACCCCTATAGTGCCCCTACAACCCCACCCCTCTACTGCCCACTACACCATGGACTGTGATACCCCTATACTGCCCCTACAACCTGACTCCTCTACTGCCCACGACACCATGGACTGTTATACCCCAATACTGCCCCTACAACCCCACCCCCTACTGCCCACTACACCATGGACTGTTATACCCCTATACTGCCCCTACAACCCCACCCCTCCACTGCCCATGACACCATGGACTGTTATACCCCAATACTGCCCTTACAACCCCACCCCTCCACTGCCCATGACACCATGGACTGTTATACCCCTATACTGCCCCTACATCCCCACCCCCTACTGCCCACTACACCATGGACTGTTATACCCCTATACACCCCCTACATCCCCACCCCCTACTGCCCACTACACCATGGACTGTTATACCCCTATACACCCCCTACATCCCCACCCCCTACTGCCCACTACACCATGGACTGTTATACCCCTATACACCCCCTACATCCCCACCCCCTACTGCCCACTACACCATGGATTGTTATACCCCTATACACCCCCTACATCCCCACCCCCTACTGCCCACTACACCATAGACTGTTATACCCCTATACACCCCCTACATCCCCACCCCCTACTGCCCACTACACCATAGACTGTTATACCCCTATACACCCCCTACATCCCCACCCCCTACTGCCCACTACACCATGGATTGCTATACCCCTATACTGCCCCATGACAGGTAGAGATATAGATAGAGATATTTTTATGTCACTAAATAGAAAGACACAAAATTAAAATAAAAAAACAACAATTTATTGTGCACAGAGTTGCAGAATTTTCCACTCATTGTTGTGTGACTTGATCCTGCGGTAACAATGATTGGAGTCTTCAGGGGCCTCCACTGGGAGTCTTCAGGGGCCTCCACTGGGAGTGTTCAGGGGCCTCCACTGGGAGTGTTCAGGGGCCTCCACTGGGAGTGTTCAGGGGCCTCCACTGGGAGTGTTCAGGGGCCTCCACTGGGAGTGTTCAGGGGCCTCCACTGGGAGTCACTTTGGATCTGGAATACTATGGTTGGTGGCGCTGCACCATGTAACTGTAGGGGGAGGGAACACCGTTGCATGTTTCCTGAGAGGGAGGGGCCACTGTGGCATGTTACCGGAGGGGAGGAGCCATCGTGGCATTTTCTCAGAGGGGGAGGGGCCACGGTGGTATGTTATCGGAGGGGGAGGGGCCAGTGCAGCATCCGCGGTTCTCAGTCCCTTTTAGTTCCTTGTTTTCTCAACTGAGCTCGAACTCTGTAGGAAAAAAACAGACCAAAAGATGAAAAGACGCTACAGGGGCCCCGAAAACAGGGGCCCCAGGAGACACCATAACATAACCCTGAGTGCCAGCAGAGATCACAGACTGAACCTCCCTCAACAGAGGCTGTAATATGGGGGAACTGAGGCGAAAGACAAAGGGCAAAAAACATATAGACTGCGAGGAGAAAAAGCCCCATAACACTGACCTCCACAGTGCCCCCATAACAGTGACATCCACAGTGCCCCCATAACAGTGACATCCACAGTGCCCCCATAACAGTGACATCCACAGTGCCCACCCATAACAGTGACATCCACAGCGCCCCCATAACAATGACATCCACAGCGCCCCATAACAGTGACATCCACAGTGCCCCCATAACAATGACATCCACAGTGCCCCATAACAGTGACCTCCACAGTGCCCTATAACAGTGACATCCACAGTGCCCCCATAACAGTGACATCCACAGTGCCCCCATAACAGTGACGTCCACAGTGCCCCCATAACAGTGACATCCACAGTGCCCCCATAACAGTGACATCCACAGTGCCCCATAACAGTGACTCCACAGTGCCCCCCATAACAGTGACTCCACAGTGCCCATAACAGTGACATCCACAGTGCCCCCATAACAGTGACATCCACAGTGCCCCATAACAGTGACCTCCACAGTGCCCCCATAACAGTGACTCCACAGTGCCCCCATAACAGTGACATCCACAGTGCCCCCATAACAGTGACTCCACAGTGCCCCCATAACAGTGACTCCACAGTGCCCCCATAACAGTGACATCCACAGTGCCCCCATAACAGTGACATCCACAGTGCCCCATAACAGTGACATCCACAGCCCCCCATAACAGTGACCTCCACAGTGCCCCCCATAACAGTGGAACCACATGCCCCCCCCAACAGTGACCTCCACAGTGCCCCCATAACAGTGACCTCCGCAGTGCCCCCCCATAACAGTGACCTCCACAGTGCCCCCCATAACAGTGACCTCCACAGGCCCCCCATAACAGTGACCTTCACAGTGCCCCACCCATAACAGTGACATCCACAGCGCCCCCATAACAGTGACCTCCCACAGTGCCCCATAACAGTGACATCCACAGTGCCCCCATAACAGTGACATCCACAGTGCCCCCCATAACAGTGACCTCCACAGCGCCCCCCCAATAACAGTGACCTCCACAGTGCCCACCCATAACAGTGACCTCCACAGTGCCCCCATAACAGTGACCTCCACAGTGCCCCCATAACAGTGACTCCACACGTGCCCCCCATAACAGTGACCTCCACAGGACCCCCATAACAGTGACCTCCACCGTGCCCCCCCATAACAGTGACCTCACAGTGCCCACCCATAACAGTGGACATCCACAGTGCCCCATAACAGTGACATCCACAGTGCCCCCATAACAGTGACATCCACAGTGCCCCCATAACAGTGACATCCACAGCGCCCCATAACAGTGACATCCACAGTGCCCCCATAACAGTGACTCCACAGCCCCATAACAGTGACATCCACAGTGCCCCCATAACAGTGACATCCACAGCGCCCCATAACAGTGACATCCACAGTGCCCCCATAACAGTGACATCCACAGTGCCCCCATAACAGTGACATCCACAGTGCCCCCATAACAGTGACATCCACAGTGCCCCCATAACAGTGACATCCACAGTGCCCCCATAACAGTGACTCCACAGTGCCCCCATAACAGTGACATCCACAGTGCCCCCATAACAGTGACATCCACAGTGCCCCCATAACAGTGACATCCACAGTGCCCCCATAACAGTGACATCCACAGCGCCCCCATAACAGTGACATCCACAGTGCCCCCATAACAGTGACATCCACAGTGCCCCCATAACACTGACATCCACAGCGCCCCATAACAGTGACCTCCACAGCGCCCCCATAACAGTGACCTCCACAGTGCCCCCATAACAGTGACCTCCACAGTGCCCCCATAACAGTGACATCCATAGTGCCGACATAATACGGTCATTCACAGGACACTCATCCAAAGGATGTCACCATTATGGGGGCACTGTGGATGTCACCATTATGGGGGCACTGTGGATGTCACCATTATGGGGGCACTGTGGATGTCACTGTTATGGGGGGCACTGTGGATGTCACCATTATGGGGGTGCTGTGGATGTCACCATTATGGGGGTGCTGTGGATGTCACCATTATGAAGGTGCTGTGGATGTCACAGTTATGTGGGCGCTGTGGAGGTCACCGTTATGGGGGTGCTGTGGATGTCACAGTTATGGGGGCGCTGTGGAGGTCACCTTTATGGGGTGGGGGGGGGCACGTGGAACGCTCTTGGCTCCTCACATGTACTACCATGTGCACACACAGCTCTGCTACACGCACTCGTCCATCATTCCACCATTTATTCTCTTACTTTGTTCGAAATGCTGCAACCCGACCGGTGACCATGGAGACGTGGCGATCGACCAGCACCTGCAGAGAGACCACCAGACAGGGTGACCCTATAGACAGTGCATACAGTGTAGACCTGTACATAGTCCCTGCTCCGCCTGTATCTATTGTGGGGTTTCGCTCTGCTAGATGGGATGAGCGGGCGCAGTACAGAGGAAATACAAGTTCTTAACTCAAAACGCCAGTGTTTATTCACACAATTGCACAAAACAGCAGTAACTTTGCAGTCTTGGTGTTAATTCACACACAATGGAAAGTCCATATACCCCAAGTCACCTTGCTGGCAGTTCTGCCTTCAGTAGTCCAGGCTTTAGGGGGCCTGTCTCCCCAGCGTGCGGCTCTCAGCCCTCCAGCACGGCACAAAGCCTCAGATCCCCAAAACAGAGACATCTCTGCTGAGCCCAGCTGCCTATTTAAGGACAGCCAGGTGCTGCCAAAAGCCGGACCGGCACTTAATCTCCGGTCCGGTATTTAAACTTACCTGGCTGGAAACCAGCCCAGCCGCACATGCTGGGAGGAAAATACCTGCCAGACACAACCCGCACTGTGTTAGACTATATGTACCCACTGCTTCTATACAGGGTGGCCCTATAGACAGAGCTTACAGTGTAGACCTGTACATAGTCCTTCTTCCGCCTGTATCTATATGTACCCACTGCTTCTATACAGGGTGGCCCTATAGACAGAGCTTACAGTGTAGACCTGTACATAGTCCTTCTTCCGCCTGTATCTATATGTACCCACTGCTTCTATACAGGGTGGCCCTATAGACAGAGCTTACAGTGTAGACCTGTACATAGTCCTTCCTCCGCCTGTATCTATATGTACCCACTGCTTCTATACAGGGTGGCCCTATAGACAGAGCTTACAGTGTAGACCTGTACATAGTCCTATCTCCGCCTGTATCTATATGTACCCACTGCTTCTATACAGGGTGACCCTATAGACAGAGCTTACAGTGTAGACATGTACCTAGTCCTTCCTCCGCCTGTATCTATATGTACCCACTGCTTCTATACAGGGTGGCCCTATAGACAGAGCTTACAGTGTAGACATGTACCTAGTCCTTCTTCCGCCTGTATCTATATGTGCCCACTGCTTCTATACAGGGTGACCCTATAGACAGAGCTTACAGTGTAGACCTGTACCTAGTCCTTCCTCCGCCTGTATCTATATGTACCCACTGCTTCTCTACAGAGTGACCCTATAGACAGAGCTTACAGTGTAGACCTGTACATAGTCCTTCCTCTGCCTATATCTATATGTACCCACTGCTTCTATACAGGGTGACCCTATAGACAGAGCTTACAGTGTAGACCTGTACATAGTCCTTCCTCCGCCTGTATCTATATGTACCCACTGCTTCTATACAGGGTGACCCTATAGACAGAGCTTACAGTGTAGACATGTACCTAGTCCTTCCCCTGCCTGTATCTATATGTACCCACTGCTTCTATACAGGGTGACCTTATAGACAGAGCTTACAGTGTAGACCTGTACATAGTCCCTCCTCCGCCTGTATCTATATGTACCCACTGCTTCTATACAGGGTGACCCTATAGACAGAGCTTACAGTGTAGACCTGTACCTAGTCCTATCTCCGCCTGTATCTATATGTACCCACTGCTTCTATACAGGGTGACCCTATAGACACAGCTTACAGTGTAGACCTGTACATAGTCCCTCCTCCGCCTATATCTATATGTACCCACTGCTGCTATACAGGGTGACCCTATAGACAGAGCTTACAGTGTAGACATGTACCTAGTCCTTCTTCCGCCTGTATCTATATGTACCCACTGATTCTATACAGGGTGATCCTAGAGACACAGCTTACAGTGTAGACCTGTACCTAGTCCTATCTCCGCCTGTATCTATATGTACCCACTGCTTCTATACAGGGTGACAGAGCTTACAGTGTAGACCTGTACATAGTCCTTCCTCTGCCTATATCTATATGTACCCACTGCTTCTATACAGGGTGACCCTATAGACAGAGCTTACTGTGTAGACCTGTACATAGTCCTTCCTCCGTCTGTATCTATATGTACCCACTGCTTCTATACAGGGTGACCCTATAGCCAGAGCTTACAGTGTAGACCTGTACATAATCCTTCGTCCGCCTGTATCTAAATGTACCCACTGCTTCTATACAGGGTGACCCTATAGCCAGAGCTTACTGTGTAGACCTGTACATAGTCCTTCCTCCGTCTGTATCTATATGTACCCACTGCTTCTATACAGGGTGACCCTATAGCCAGAGCTTACAGTGTAGACCTGTACATAGTCCTTCCTCCGCCTGTATCTAAATGTACCCACTGCTTCTATACAGGGTGACCATATAGACAGAGCTTACAGTGTAGACCTGTACATAGTCCTTCCTCTGCCTGTATCTATATGTACCCACTGCTTCTATACAGGGTGACCCTATAGCCAGAGCTTACAGTGTAGACCTGTACCTAGTCCTTCCTCCGCCTGTATCTATATGTACCCACTGCTTCTATACAGGGTGACCCTATAGCCAGAGCTTACAGTGTAGACCTGTACATAGTCCTTCCTCCGCCTGTATCTATATGTACCCACTGATTCTATACAGGGTGACCCTATAGACAGAGCTTACAGTGTAGACCTGTACCTAGTCCTTCCTCCGCCTGTATCTATATGTACCCACTGCTTCTATACAGGGTGACCCTATAGCCAGAGCTTACAGTGTAGACCTGTACATAGTCCTTCCTCCGCCTGTATCTATATGTACCCACTGATTCTATACAGGGTGACCCTATAGACAGAGCTTACAGTGTAGACCTGTACATAGTCCTTCCTCCGCCTGTATCTATATGTACCCACTGCTTCTATACAGGGTGACCATATAGACAGAGCTTACAGTGTAGACCTGTACCTAGTCCTTCCTCCGCCTGTATCTATATGTACCCACTGCTTCTATACAGGGTGACCCTATAGCCAGAGCTTACTGTGTAGACCTGTACATAGTCCTTCCTCCGCCTGTATCTATATGTACCCACTGCTTCTATACAGGGTGGCCCTATAGACAGAGCTTACAGTGTAGACCTGTACATAGTCCTTCCTCCGCCTGTATCTATATGTACCCACTGCTTCTATACAGGGTGACCCTATAGCCAGAGCTTACAGTGTAGACCTGTACCTAGTCCTTCCTCCGCTTGTATCTATATGTACCCACTGCTTCTATACAGGGTGACCCTATAGCCAGAGCTTACAGTGTAGACCTGTACCTAGTCCTTCCTCCGCTTGTATCTATATGTACCCACTGCTTCTATACAGGGTGACCCTATAGCCAGAGCTTACAGTGTAGACCTGTACATAGTCCTTCCTCCGCCTGTATCTATATGTACCCACTGATTCTATACAGGGTGACCCAATAGACAGAGCTTACAGTGTAGACCTGTACATAGTCCTTCCTCCGCCTGTATCTATATGTACCCACTGCTTCTCTACAGAGTGACCCTATAGACAGAGCTTACAGTGTAGACCTGTACCTAGTCCTTCCTCCGCCTGTATCTATATGTACCCACTGCTTCTATACAGGGTGACCCTATAGCCAGAGCTTACAGTGTAGACCTGTACATAGTCCTTCCTCCGCCTGTATCTATATGTACCCACTGCTTCTATACAGGGTGACCCTATAGCCAGAGCTTACAGTGTAGACCTGTACATAGTCCTTCCTCCGCCTGTATCTATATGTACCCACTGCTTCTATACAGGGTGGCCCTATAGACAGAGCTTACAGTGTAGACCTGTACCTAGTCCTATCTCCGCCTGTATCTATATGTACCCACTGCTTCTATACAGGGTGACCCTATAGACAGAGCTTACAGTGTAGACCTGTACATAGTCCTTCCTCCGCCTGTATCTATATGTACCCACTGCTTCTATACAGGGTGACCCTATAGACAGAGCTTACAGTGTAGACCTGTACATAGTCCCTCCTCCGCCTGTATCTATATGTACCCACTGCTTCTATACAGGGTGACCCTATAGCCAGAGCTTACAGTGTAGACCTGTACATAGTCCTTCCTCCGCCTGTATCTATATGTACCCACTGCTTCTATACAGGGTGACCCTATAGCCAGAGCTTACAGTGTAGACCTGTACATAGTCCTTCCTCCGCCTGTATCTATATGTACCCACTGTTTCTCTACAGAGTGACCCTATAGACAGAGCTTACAGTGTAGACCTTTGCTATTTTTAACAATTTCTGTAAAACAAAGTGTTTTTCGATTTATTTTAACATTCCAGTCAGCAGCAATGCATCCTGGGTGTTGAATCCCCAAAATTATCAAAAAGAAGGTCTCCGACGCTGGTAGAGGGAACCCACCTGGTTGTGTCTGTACATGACTGGAAACGTGAAGACCCCAATCACCCCTGAAACAGACAGAAGAGCATGAAAACCAGTAGCTGGAGAATGGGGAGCAACAGCCTGCCCCCCAATATATGACTGTACACAGGAGAGCCCCAGCCTGCCCCCCAATATATGACTGTACACAGGAGAGCCCCAGCCTGCCCCCCAATATATGAATGTACACAGGGAAGCCCCAGCCTGCCCCCCAATATATGACTGTACACAGGGGAGCCCCAGCCTGCCCCCCAATATATGAATGTACACAGGAGAGCCCCAGCCTGCCCCCCAATATATGATGTACACAGGGAAGCCCCAGCCTGCCCCCCAATATATGACTGTACACAGGGGAGCCCCAGCCTGCCCCCCCAATATATGAATGTACACAGGGGAGCCCCAGCCTGCCCCCCAATATATGAATGTACACAGGGGAGCCCCAGCCTGCCCCCCAATATATAAATGTACACAGGGGAGCCCCAGCCTGCCCCCCAATATATAAATGTACACAGGAGAGCCCCAGCCTGCCCCCAATATATCACTGTACACAGAGGAGCCCCAGCCTGCCCCCCAATATATCACTGTACACAGGGGAGCCCCAGCCTGCCCCCCAATATATGACTGTACACAGGAGAGCCCCAGCCTGCCCCCCAATATATCACTGTACACAGGGGAGCCCCAGCCTGCCCCCAATATATGAATGTACACAGGGGAGCCCCAGCCTGCCCCCCAATATATCAGTGTACACAGGGGAGCCCCAGCCTCCCCCCAATATATCACTGTACAAAGGGGATACCCAGCCTGTCCCCAATATATCACTGTACACAGGGGAGCCCCAGCCTGCCCCCCAATATATCACTGTACACAGGGGAGGCCCAGCCTGCACCCCAATATTTCACTGTACACAGTGGAGACCCAGCCTGCACCCCAATATATCACTGTACACAGGAGAGCCCCAGCCTGCCCCCAATATATCACTGTACACAGAGGAGCCCCAGCCTGCCCCCCAGTATATCACTGTACACTGGGGAGCCCCAGCCTGCCCCCCAATATATGACTGTACACAGGAGAGCCCCAGCCTGCCCCCCAATATATGAATGTACACAGGGAAGCCCCAGCCTGCCCCCAATATATTACTGTACACAGGGGAGCCCCAGCCTGCCCCCCAATATATCACTGTACACAGGGAAGACACAGCCTGCACCCCAATATATCACTGTACACAGGGGAGACCCAGCCTGCACCCCAATATATCACTGTACACAGGGGAAACCCAGCCTGCCCCCAATATATAACTGTACACAGGGGAGGCCCCAGCCTGCCCCCAATATATCACTGTACACAGGGGAGCCCCCAGCCTGCCCCCAATATATCACTGTACACAGGGGAGCCCCCAGCCTGCCCCCCAATATATGAATGTACACAGGAGAGCCCCAGCCTGCCCCCCAATATATGACTGTACACAGGAGAGCCCCAGCCTGCCCCCCAATATATCACTGTACACAGGGGAGCCCCAGCCTGCCCCCAATATATGACTGTACACAGGGGAGCCCCAGCCTGCCCCCCAATATATCAGTGTACACCGGGGAGCCCCAGCCTCCCCCCAATATATCACTGTACAAAGGGGATACCCAGCCTGTCCCCAATATATCACTGTACACAGGGGAGCCCCAGCCTGCCCCCCAATATATCACTGTACACAGGGGAGGCCCAGCCTGCACCCCAATATTTCACTGTACACAGTGGAGACCCAGCCTGCACCCCAATATATCACTGTACACAGGAGAGCCCCAGCCTGCCCCCAATATATCACTGTACACAGAGGAGCCCCAGCCTGCCCCCCAGTATATCACTGTACACTGGGGAGCCCCAGCCTGCCCCCCAATATATGACTGTACACAGGAGAGCCCCAGCCTGCCCCCCAATATATGAATGTACACAGGGAAGCCCCAGCCTGCCCCCAATATATTACTGTACACAGGGGAGCCCCAGCCTGCCCCCCAATATATCACTGTACACAGGGAAGACACAGCCTGCACCCCAATATATCACTGTACACAGGGGAGACCCAGCCTGCACCCCAATATATCACTGTACACAGGGGAAACCCAGCCTGCCCCCAATATATAACTGTACACAGGGGAGGCCCCAGCCTGCCCCCAATATATCACTGTACACAGGGGAGCCCCCAGCCTGCCCCCAATATATCACTGTACACAGGGGAGCCCCCAGCCTGCCCCCCAATATATCACTTTACACAGGGGAGCCCCAGCCTGCCCCCCAATATATGACTGTACACAGGAGAGCCCCAGCCTGCCCCCCAATATATGAATGTACACAGGGAAGCCCCAGCCTGCCCCCCAATATATCACTGTACACAGGGGAGCCCCAGCCTGCCCCCAATATATCACTGTACACAGGGGAGGCCCAGCCTGCCCCCCAATATATCAGTGTACACAGGGGATACCCAGCCTGTCGCCAATATATCACTGTACACAGGGGAGCCCCAGCCTGTCGCCAATATATCACTGTACACAGGGGAGCCCCAGCCTCCCCCCAATATATCACTGTACAAAGGGGATACCCAGCCTGTCCCCAATATATCACTGTACACAGGGGAGCACCAGCCTGCCCCCCAATATATCACTGTACACAGGGGAGGCCCAGCCTGCACCCCAATATATCACTGTACACAGGGGAGACCCAGCCTGCACCCCAATATATCACTGTACACAGGAGAGCCCCAGCCTGCCCCCAATATATCACTGTACACAGAGGAGCCCCAGCCTGCCCCCCAGTATATCACTGTACACTGGGGAGCCCCAGCCTGCCCCCCAATATATGACTGTACACAGGAGAGCCCCAGCCTGCCCCCCCAATATATGAATGTACACAGGGAAGCCCCAGCCTGCCCCCCAATATATCACTGTACACAGGAGAGCCCCGGCCTACCCCCAATATATTACTGTACACAGGGGAGCCCCAGCCTGCCCCCCAATATATCACTGTACACAGGGGAGCCCCAGCCTGCCCCCCAATATATCACTGTACACAGGGAAGACCCAGCCTGCACCCCAATATATCACTGTACACAGGGGAGACCCAGCCTGCACCCCAATATATCACTGTACACAGGGGAAACCCAGCCTGCCCCCAATATATAACTGTACACAGGGGAGGCCCCAGCCTGCCCCCAATATATCACTGTACACAGGGGAGGCCCAGCCTGCCCCCAATATATTACTGTACACAGGGGAGCCCCAGCCTGCCCCCCAATATATCACTGTACACAGGGGAGCCCCAGCCTGCCCCCCAATATATCACTGTACACAGGGAAGACCCAGCCTGCACCCCAATATATCACTGTACACAGGGGAGACCCAGCCTGCACCCCAATATATCACTGTACACAGGGGAAACCCAGCCTGCCCCCAATATATAACTGTACACAGGGGAGGCCCCAGCCTGCCCCCAATATATCACTGTACACAGGGGAGGCCCAGCCTGCCCCCAATATATCACTGTACACAGGGGAGGCCCAGCCTGCCCCCCCAATATATCACTGTACACAGGGGAGGCCCAGCCTGCCCCCCAATATATCACTGTACATAGGGGAGGCCCAGCCTGCCCCCCAATATATCACTAGGGAGCCCACTCTTACCGAGGAGCAGAAGGGTGAGTCCATTAACCACAGCACCAACATAAGTGAGGAGGTAGAGGATGAGCAGGAACTGAAAGACAAGAGCAGGGACAGTAATGAGAGAGGGGAGACAGAGGAGGGGGAGGGAAGGAGAGAGGGGAGACAGAGGATGGGGGAGGGAAGGAGAGAGGGGAGACAGAGGAGGGGAGAGGGAAGGAGAGAGGGGAGACAGAGGAGGGGGGAGGGAAGGAGAGAGGGGAGACAGAGGAGGGGGGAGGGAAGGAGAGAGGGGAGACAGAGGAGGGGAGAGGGAAGGAGAGAGGGGAGACAGAGGAGGGGAGAGGGAAGGAGAGAGGAGAGACAGAGGAGGGGAGAGGGAAGGAGAGAGGGGAGACAGAGGAGGGGGGAGGGAAGGAGAGAGGGGAGACAGAGGAGGGGGGGAGGGAAGGAGAGAGGGGAGACAGAGGAGGGGGGGGGAGGGAAGGAGAGAGGGGAGACAGAGGAGGGGGAGGGAGGGAAGGAGAGAGGGGAGACAGAGGAGGGGGAGGGAAGGAGAGAGGAGAGACAGAGGAGGGGGAGGGAAGGAGAGAGGAGAGACAGAGGAGGGGGGGAGGGAAGGAGAGAGGGGAGACAGAGGAGGGAGAGGGAAGGAGAGAGGAGAGACAGAGGAGGGAGAGGGAAGGAGAGAGGGGAGACAGAGGAGGGGGGGAGGGAAGGAGAGAGGGGAGACAGAGGAGGGAGAGGGAAGGAGAGAGGAGAGACAGAGGAGGGGGGAGGGAAGGAGAGAGGGGAGACAGAGGAGGGGGGGAGGGAAGGAGAGAGGGGAGACAGAGGAGGGGGGGAGGGAAGGAGAGAGGGGAGACAGAGGAGGGGGGGGGAGGGAAGGAGAGAGGGGAGACAGAGGAGGGGGAGGGAGGGAAGGAGAGAGGGGAGACAGAGGAGGGGGAGGGAAGGAGAGAGGGGAGACAGAGGAGGGGGAGGGAAGGAGAGAGGGGAGACACAGGAGGGGGAGGGAAGGAGAGAGGGGAGACACAGGAGGGGGAGGGAAGGAGAGAGGGGAGAGACAGGAGGGGGGAGGGAAGGAGAGAGGGGAGACACAGGAGGGGGAGGGAAGGAGAGAGGGGAGAGACAGGAGGGGGGAGGGAAGGAGAGAGGGGAGACACAGGAGGGGGGAGGGGAGACACAGGAGGGGGGAGGGGAGACACAGGAGGGGGGAGGGGAGACACAGGAGGGGGAGGGAAGGAGAGAGGGGAGACACAGGAGGGGGGAGGGAAGGAGAGAGGGGAGACACAGGAGGGGGGAGGGAAGGAGAGAGGGGAGACACAGGAGGGGGGAGGGAAGGAGAGAGGGGAGAGACAGGAGGGGGGAGGGAAGGAGAGAGGGGAGAGACAGGAGGGGGGAGGGAAGGAGAGAGGGGAGACAGAGGAGGGGGGAGGGAAGGAGAGAGGGGAGACACAGGAGGGGGGAGGGAAGGAGAGAGGGGAGACAGAGGAGGGGGGTAGGGAAGGAGAGAGGGGAGACACAGGAGGGGGGAGGGAAGGAGAGAGGGGAGACACAGGAGAGGGGAGGGAAGGAGAGAGGGGAGACAGAGGAGGGGGAGGGAAGGAGAGAGGGGAGACACAGGAGGGGGGAGGGAAGGAGAGAGGAGAGACACAGGAGAGGGGAGGGAAGGAGAGAGGGGAGAGACAGGAGGGGGGAGGGAAGGAGAGAGGGGAGACACAGGAGGGGGGAGGGGAGACACAGGAGGGGGGAGGGGAGACACAGGAGGGGGAGGGAAGGAGAGAGGGGAGACACAGGAGGGGGGAGGGAAGGAGAAAGGGGAGACACAGGAGGGGGGAGGGAAGGGGAGAGGGGAGACACAGGAGGGGGGAGGGAAGGAGAGAGGGGAGACACAGGAGGGGGAGGGAAGGAGAGAGGGGAGACAGAGGAGGGGGGAGGGAGGGAGAGAGGGGAGACACAGGAGGGGGGAGGGAAGGAGAGAGGGGAGACACAGGAGGGGGGAGGGAAGGAGAGAGGGGAGACACAGGAGGGGGAGGGAAGGAGAGAGGGGAGACACAGGAGGGGGGAGGGAAGGAGAGAGGGGAGACACAGGAGAGGGGAGGGAAGGAGAGAGGGGAGACACAGGAGAGGGGAGGGAAGGAGAGAGGGGAGACAGAGGAGGGGGAGGGAAGGAGAGAGGGGAGACAGAGGAGGGGGGAGGGAAGGAGAGAGGAGAGACACAGGAGAGGGGAGGGAAGGAGAGAGGGGAGACACAGGAGGGGGAGGGAAGGAGAGAGGGGAGACACAGGAGGGGGGAGGGAAGGAGAGAGGGGAGACACAGGAGGGGGAGGGAAGGAGAAAGTAGAGACACAGGAGAGGGGAGGGAAGGGGAGACACAGGAGGGGGGAGGGAAGGGGAGACACAGGAGAGGGGAGGGAAGGGGAGACACAGGAGGGGGGAGGGGACGATGTGGGGATTTACCTTCAGGGACTCCTTGGTGTCCTGCACTAAGAAGAGTCTGCGGAGAGTGGAGAGCGCAGAAAAGAGGAGAAGCACAAGACGAGCGGAGATCACCTCCACCTGCTGCTGAGGGACGGGATCCATGTCCAGATACCTCCTGAGGAGGGTGAAATAAACACTCTACTACTCGAGAGAAACCAGCACTGCTACATCAGTAACCCTGACACTGCTACAGTTCTCTGCTGCACTCAGTAACCCTGACACTGCTACAGTTCTCTGCTGCACTCAGTAACCCTGACACTGCTACAGTTCTCTGCTGCACTCAGTAACCCTGACACTGCTACAGTTCTCTGCTGCTCTCGGTAACCCTGACACTGCTACAGTTCTCTGCTGCACTCGGTAACCCTGACACTGCTACAGTTCTCTGCTGCTCTCGGTAACCCTGACACTGCTACAGTTCTCTGCTGCTCTCAGTAACCCTGACACTGCTACAGTTCTCTGCTGCTCTCGGTAACCCTGACACTGCTACAGTTCTCTGCTGCACTCGGTAACCCTGACACTGCTACAGTTCTCTGCTGCTCTCGGTAACCCTGACACTGCTACAGTTCTCTGCTGCACTCGGTAACCCTGACACTGTTACAGTTCTCTGCTGCACTCAGTAACCCTGACACTGCTACAGTTCTCTGCTGCACTCAGTAACCCTGACACTGCTACAGTTCTCTGCTGCACTCAGTAACCCTGACACTGCTACAGTTCTCTGCTACATCAGTAACCCTGACACTGCTACAGTTCTCTGCTGCACTCGGTAACCCTGACACTGCTACAGTTCTCTGCTGCACTCAGTAACCCTGACACTGCTACAGTTCTCTGCTGCACTCGGTAACCCTGACACTGCTACAGTTCTCTGCTACACTCAGTAACCCTGACACTGCTACAGTTCTCTGCTGCACTCAGTAACCCTGACACTGCTACAGTTCTCTGCTGCACTCAGTAACCCTGACACTGCTACAGTTCTCTGCTGCTCTCAGTAACCCTGACACTGCTACAGTTCTCTGCTGCACTCAGTAACCCTGACACTGCTACAGTTCTCTGCTGCACTCAGTATACCCTGACACTGCTACAGTTCTCTGCTGCACTCAGCAAACCTGACACTGCTACAGTTCTCTGCTGCTCTCAGTAACCCTGACACTGCTGCAGTTCTCTGCTGCACTCAGTAACCCTGACACTGCTACAGTTCTCTGCTGCACTCAGTAACCCTGACACTGCTACAGTTCTCTGCTGCTCTCAGTAACCCTGACACTGCTACAGTTCTCTGCTGCTCTCAGTAACCCTGACACTGCTACAGTTCTCTGCGACATCAGTAACCCTGACACTGCTACAGTTCTCTGCTGCACTAGGTAACCCTGACACTGCTACAGTTCTCTGCTGCACTCGGTAACCCTGACACTGCTACAGTTCTCTGCTGCACTCATTAACCCTGACACTGCTACAGTTCTCTGCTGCACTCGGTAACCCCGACACTGCTACAGTTCTCTGCTACATCAGTAACCCTGACACTGCTACAGTTCTCTGCTGCTCTCAGTAACCCTGACACTGCTACAGTTCTCTGCAACATCAGTAACCCTGACACTGCTACAGTTCTCTGCTACATCAGTAACCCTGACACTGCTACAGTTCTCTGCTGCTCTCAGTAACCCTGACACTGCTACAGTTCTCTGCAACATCAGTAACCCTGACACTGCTACAGTTCTCTGCTGCTCTCAGTAACCCTGACACTGCTACAGTTCTCTGCTGCTCTCAGTAACCCTGACACTGCTACAGTTCTCTGCTGCACTCGGTAACCCTGACACTGCTACAGTTCTCTGCTGCACTCGGTAACCCTGACACTGCTACAGTTCTCTGCTGCACTCGGTAACCCTGACACTGCTACAGTTCTCTGCTGCACTCGGTAACCCTGACACTGCTACAGTTCTCTGCTGCACTCGGTAACCCTGACACTGCTACAGTTCTCTGCTACATCAGTAACCCTGACACTGCTACAGTTCTCTGCTACATCACTAACCCTGACACTGCTACAGTTCTCTGCTGCTCTCAGTAACCCTGACACTGCTACAGTTCTCTGCTGCACTCGGTAACCCTGACACTGCTACAGTTCTCTGCTGCTCTCAGTAACCCTGACACTGCTACAGTTCTCTGCTACATCACTGAGCGCCTTAATTAGGTGGTACATATGGCTGTGCTTGCTCCTCCTCCCATTGGTTGCTTGATGCACATGGAGGTGACTAGGAGCAGCGCACCATATGTGCGGCGTCTGCGCTCCTGAACATAGAAGCCCAACGGCTTAGGTAGGTTTAGCGTAGGACCCGCCTGACCTGAGACCACCTTGACGCTTGGTGGCGGGCTCAGATGTGTTTTGATCAAAATATATTGACTAAGTGTCTCAGACATTATCATATCAGAGTGAGGACTTCGTCCATATATAGTGCTTGCATCTACTTTACTAAGTGCATTATTATCTTATTTCTGCTACAGTTCTCTGCTGCACTCAGTAACCCTGACACTGCTACAGTTCTCTGCTACATCAGTAACCCTGACACTGCTACAGTTCTCTGCTGCACTCAACAAACCTGACACTGCTACAGTTCTCTGCTGCACTCAGTAACCCTGACACTGCTACAGTTCTCTGCTACATCAGTAACCCTGACACTGCTACAGTTCTCTGCTGCACTCAGTAACCCTGACACTGCTACAGTTCTCTGCTGCACTCAGTAACCCTGACACTGCCACAGTTCTCTGCTGCACTCAGTAACCCTGACACTGCTACAGTTCTCTGCTACATCAGTAACCCTGACACTGCTACAGTTCTCTGCTACACTCAGTAACCCTGACACTGCTACAGTTCTCTGCTACATCAGTAACCCTGACACTGCTACAGTTCTCTGCTACACTCAGTAACCCTGACACTGCTACAGTTCTCTGCTGCACTCAGCAAACCTGACACTGCTACAGTTCTCTGCTGCACTCGGTAACCCTGACACTGCTACAGTTCTCTGCTGCACTCGGCAACCCTGACACTGCTACAGTTCTCTGCTGCACTCGGCAACCCTGACACTGCTACAGTTCTCTGCTGCACTCGGCAACCCTGACACTGCTACAGTTCTCTGCTACATCAGTAACCCTGACACTGCTACAGTTCTCTGCTGCTCTCAGTAACCCTGACACTGCTACAGTTCTCTGCGACATCAGTAACCCTGACACTGCTACAGTTCTCTGCTGCTCTCAGTAACCCTGACACTGCTACAGTTCTCTGCTGCACTCAGTAACCCTGACACTGCTACAGTTCTCTGCTACATCAGTAACCCTGACACTGCTACAGTTCTCTGCTGCACTCGGTAACCCTGACACTGCTACAGTTCTCTGCGACATCAGTAACCCTGACACTGTTACAGTTCTCTGCTGCTCTCAGTAACCCTGACACTGCTACAGTTCTCTGCTGCTCTCAGTAACCCTGACACTGCTACAGTTCTCTGCTGCTCTCAGTAACCCTGACACTGCTACAGTTCTCTGCTGCTCTCAGTAACCCTGACACTGCTACAGTTCTCTGCTGCTCTCAGTAACCCTGACACTGCTACAGTTCTCTGCTGCACTCGGTAACCCTGACACTGCTACAGTTCTCTGCTGCTCTCAGTAACCCCGACACTGCTACAGTTCTCTGCGACATCAGTAACCCTGACACTGCTACAGTTCTCTGCTGCACTCAGTAACCCTGACACTGCTACAGTTCTCTGCTGCTCTCAGTAACCCTGACACTGCTACAGTTCTCTGCTGCACTCGGTAACCCTGACACTGCTACAGTTCTCTGCTGCACTCAGTAACCCTGACACTGCTACAGTTCTCTGCTGCACTCAGTAACCCTGACACTGCTACAGTTCTCTGCGACATCAGTAACCCTGACACTGCTACAGTTCTCTGCGACATCAGTAACCCTGACACTGCTACAGTTCTCTGCTGCTCTCAGTAACCCTGACACTGCTACAGTTCTCTGCTGCTCTCAGTAACCCTGACACTGCTACAGTTCTCTGCTGCTCTCAGTAACCCTGACACTGCTACAGTTCTCTGCGACATCAGTAACCCTGACACTGCTACAGTTCTCTGCTGCTCTCAGTAACCCTGACACTGCTACAGTTCTCTGCTGCACTCAGTAACCTTGACCCTGTGGTGGTTCGGAGCACTTACTGGAAGGGGTTTGCTCCGTCCCCTTTCTTTAGCACCTTCCAGTACAGCTGCATTGTGAGCGCCGCGCTGAGGATGAGGAGAGAAGCGTAAGAGACGACGCTGATCACACTGAACTGGATGAGACACAGCAGGCACAGGGTGAGGCCGGTGAGACAGACAGCGGAAAGAGAGATGTTTCTCCAGTACAGGAGGTCTGCCACTGAGATAGAGAGAAGGGAGAGCGTCAGTATGGGTGCACAGTGAGGGTGCAGAGTGCGGGCAGAGGGTCAGCACGGGGGCAGAGTGCGGGGAGAGGGTCAGCACGGGGGCAGAGTGCGGGGAGAGGGTCAGCACGGGGGCAGAGTGCGGGGAGAGGGTCAGCACGGGGGCAGAGTGCGGGGAGAGGGTCAGCACGGGGGCAGAGTGCGGGGAGAGGGTCAGCACGGGCGCAGAGTGCGGGCAGAGGGTCAGCACGGGGGCAGAGTGCGGGCAGAGGGTCAGCACGGGGGCAGAGTGCGGGCAGAGGGTCAGCACGGGGGCAGAGTGCGGGCAGAGGGTCAGCACGGGGGCAGAGTGCGGGCAGAGGGTCAGCACGGGGGCAGAGTGCGGGCAGAGGGTCAGCACGGGGGCAGAGTGCGGGCAGAGGGTCAGCACGGGGGCAGAGTGCGGGGAGAGGGTCAGCACGGGGGCAGAGTGCGGGGAGAGGGTCAGCACGGGGGCACAGTGCGGGGAGAGGGTCAGCAAGGGCGCACAGTGCGGGGAGATGGTCAGCACGGGCGCAGAGTGCGGGCAGAGGGTCAGCACGGGCGCAGAGTGCGGGCAGAGGGTCAGCACGGGCGCAGAGTGCGGGGAGAGGGTCAGCACGGGCGCAGAGTGCGGGGAGAGGGTCAGCACGGGCGCAGAGTGCGGGGCGGGGAGAGGGTCAGCACGGGCGCAGAGTGCGGGGAGAGGGTCAGCACGGGCGCAGAGTGCGGGGAGAGGGTCAGCACGGGCGCAGAGTGCGGGGAGAGGGTCAGCACGGGCGCAGAGTGCGGGGAGAGGGTCAGCACGGGCGCAGAGTGCGGGGAGAGGGTCAGCACGGGCGCAGAGTGCGGGGAGAGGGTCAGCACGGGCGCAGAGTGCGGGGAGAGGGTCAGCACGGGCGCAGAGTGCGGGGAGAGGGTCAGCACGGGCGCAGAGTGCGGGGAGAGGGTCAGCACGGGCGCAGAGTGCGGGGAGAGGGTCAGCACGGGCGCAGAGTGCGGGGAGAGGGTCAGCACGGGCGCAGAGTGCGGGGAGAGGGTCAGCACGGGCGCAGAGTGCGGGGAGAGGGTCAGCACGGGCGCAGAGTGCGGGGAGAGGGTCAGCACGGGCGCAGAGTGCGGGGAGAGGGTCAGCACGGGCGCAGAGTGCGGGGAGAGGGTCAGCATGGGCGCAGAGTGCGGGGAGAGGGTCAGCACGGGCGCAGAGTGCGGGGAGAGGGTCAGCACGGGCGCAGAGTGCGGGGAGAGGGTCAGCACGGGCGCAGAGTGCGGGGAGAGGGTCAGCACGGGCGCAGAGTGCGGGGAGATGGTCAGCACGGGCGCAGAGTGCGGGCAGAGGGTCAGCACGGGCGCAGAGTGCGGGCAGAGGGTCAGCATGGGCGCAGAGTGCGGGCAGAGGGTCAGCACAAGCGCAGAGTGCAGGCAGAGGGTCAGCACGGGCGCAGAGTGCGGGCAGAAGGTCAGCACGGGCGCAGAGTGCGGGCAGAGGGTCAGCACGGGCGCAGAGTGCGGGCAGAGGGTCAGCACGGGGGCAGAGTGCGGGCAGAGGGTCAGCACGGGCGCAGAGTGCGGGCAGAGGGTCAGCACGGGCGCAGAGTGCGGGCAGAGGGTCAGCACGGGTGCAGAGTGCGGGCAGAGGGTCAGCACGGGGGCAGAGTGCGGGCAGAGGGTCAGCACGGGGGCAGAGTGCGGGCAGAGGGTCAGCACGGGTGCAGAGTGCGGGCAGAGGGTCAGCACGGGTGCAGAGTGCGGGCAGAGGGTCAGCACGGGTGCAGAGTGTGCGGTCACCTGAACCGGTGCTTTGTGTCATGTGCCTCCAGGCGATGACATTATAACACATACATAATGCTGGGGCAGTCCTCCCGTAGTAAGGCTACATGCACACGACCATATACGTTTTGCGGTCCGCAAAAAAAAACAAATTACATTCTGTACGGCATCCTTTTTTGCGGATCCGTTTTTTCTGTGGATCCATTGTAATAATGCCTATCCTTGTCCGCAAACTAGAAAAAAAATAGGACATGCACTATTTTTTTTGCGTGGTAACGGAAAGGACATACTGATGCGGACAGCACACGGCTGAAATGAATGGGTCCACATCCTATCCGCAAAAAAACGGGACGGACACGGAAACAAACAATATTCGTGTGCATGAGGCCTAACTGTGCGTGCCTGGGCCCCGCAATGCTGCCTTCCAGGGGCCCTATCTATTCAGAGATGCTGTAGTTACAATTATGGGGTGACTCCCAGCCAGCACAGGACACGGGCCCCGGCGCTAATACTGCTAGACGGGGCCCTGATTCATGACACTTCTAACAAATCTCTGGACCCCGTTTAATAGGAAGTAACATGAAAAGAAGGGGCCCCAGCGTCCTGCCCTGTGAGGGCCCGCCCATGTTGCGCCACATTATGCCTTCCACAGGTTTCAAAAAGATGTGACCCCTAAAACTTCCTCCCCAAAGCCCATACAGCAGATCAGCAGGTGGATGATGGGAGTTGTGGGGCCCTGGAGGGATGCAGCATGGGGGCCCCTTCACCCAGAACTCACCCGCTTTCTTCATGTCGTCCTCCTGGAAGCTGCTCCGGGGTGACAGGTGCAGGGACTCTGTGCGGCCTGTGAGGGACAGAAGAAGACACTAAATATAGACGGGCAGGGACCACCCCCCTGAGGGCGACCCCCACCCAGGCCAGAAAAAGACACAGCTGCCCACGCCCCGCAGGGCGACCCTCATATAAACCCGGGAGACACCGGCTATAATGGGGCCACTCACGCCTCAGGCCAGCACCAACATTAATACCAGGCAAAACCATGAAAAACTCAGTGCCCCCCCCCCCAACAACGTCCGCACTGGACCCCACATGTACCCAAACAGGGCACCGTGTGCCCACACTGGATCCCCCGGTCACTGTGCAGTATACACAGATATCCACCACTGATGGAGGCACCGCAGACATTATCCCTGTGCCCACACTGGATCCCCCCGGTCACTGTGCAGTATACACCGATATCCACCACTGATGGAGGCACCGCAGACATTAGCCCTGTGCCCACACTGGATCCCCCGGTCACTGTGCAGTATACACAGATATCCACCACTGATGGAGGCACCGCAGACATTAGCCCTGTGCCCACACTGGATCCCCCCGGTCACTGTGCAGTATACACCGATATCCACCACTGATGGAGGCACCGCAGACATTAGCCCTGTGCCCACACTGGATCCCCCGGTCACTGTGCAGTATACACCGATATCCACCACTGATGGAGGCACCGCAGACATTAGCCCTGTGCCTACACTGGATCCCCCCGGTCACTGTGCAGTATACACCGATATCCACCACTGATGGAGGCACCGCAGACATTATCCCTGTGCCCACACTGGATCCCCCCGGTCACTGTGCAGTATACACAGATATCCACCACTGATGGAGGCACCGCAGACATTATCCCTGTGCCCACACTGGATCCCCCCGGTCACTGTGCAGTATACACCGATATCCACCACTGATGGAGGCACCGCAGACATTATCCCTGTGCCCACACTGGATCCCCCCGGTCACTGTGCAGTATAAACCGATATCCACCACTGATGGAGGCACCGCAGACATTAGCCCTGTGCCCACACTGGATCCCCTCCCGGTCACTGTGCAGTATACACCGATATCCACCACTGATGGAGGCACCGCAGACATTATCCCTGTGCCCACACTGGATCCCCCCGGTCACTGGGTGCAGTATACACAGATATCCACCACTGATGGAGGCACCGCAGACATTAGCCCTGTGCCCACACTGGATCCCCCCGGTCACTGTGCAGTATACACCGATATCCACCACTGATGGAGGCACCGCAGACATTAGCCCTGTGCCCACACTGGATCCCCCCGGTCACTGGGTGCAGTATACACAGATATCCACCACTGATGGAGGCACCGCAGACATTAGCCCTGTGCCCACACTGGATCCCCCCGGTCACTGTGCAGTATACACTGATATCCACCACTGATGGAGGCACCGCAGACATTAGCCCTGTGCCCACACTGGATCCCCCCGGTCACTGTGCAGTATACACAGATATCCACCACTGATGGAGGCACCGCAGACATTAGCCCTGTGCCCACACTGGATCCCCCCGGTCACTGTGCAGTATACACTGATATCCACCACTGATGGAGGCACCGCAGACATTAGCCCTGTGCCTACACTGGATCCCCCCGGTCACTGTGCAGTATACACAGATATCCACCACTGATGGAGGCACCGCAGACATTAGCCCTGTGCCCACACTGGATCCCCCCGGTCACTGTGCAGTATACACCGATATCCACCACTGATGGAGGCACCGCAGACATTATCCCTGTGCCCACACTGGATCCCCCCGGTCACTGTGCAGTATACACCGATATCCACCACTGATGGAGGCACCGCAGACATTATCCCTGTGCCCACACTGGATCCCCCCGGTCACTGTGCAGTATACACCGATATCCACCACTGATGGAGGCACCGCAGACATTAGCCCTGTGCCCACACTGGATTCCCCCGGTCACTGTGCAGTATACACAGATATCCACCACTGATGGAGGCACCGCAGACATTAGCCCTGTGCCCACACTGGATCCCCCCGGTCACTGTGGAGTATACACCGATATCCACCACTGATGGAGGCACCGCAGACATTAGCCCTGTGCCCACACTGGATCCCCCCGGTCACTGTGCAGTAAACACAGATATCCACCACTGATGGAGGCACCGCAGACATTAGCCCTGTGCCCACACTGGATCCCCCGGTCACTGGGTGCAGTATACACAGATATCCACCACTGATGGAGGCACCGCAGACATTAGCCCTGTGCCCACACTGGATCCCCCCGGTCACTGGGTGCAGTATACACCGATATCCACCACTGATGGAGGCACCGCAGACATTATCCCTGTGCCCACACTGGATCCCCCCGGTCACTGTGCAGTATACACCGATATCCACCACTGATGGAGGCACCGCAGACATTAGCCCTGTGCCCACACTGGATCCCCCCGGTCACTGTGCAGTATACACCGATATCCACCACTGATGGAGGCACCGCAGACATTATCCCTGTGCCCACACTGGATCCCCCCGGTCACTGTGCAGTATACACAGATATCCACCACTGATGGAGGCACCGCAGACATTATCCCTGTGCCCACACTGGATCCCCCCGGTCACTGTGCAGTATACACCGATATCCACCACTGATGGAGGCACCGCAGACATTAGCCCTGTGCCCACACTGGATCCCCCCGGTCACTGTGCAGTATACACCGATATCCACCACTGATGGAGGCACCGCAGACATTATCCCTGTGCCCACACTGGATCCCCCCGGTCACTGTGCAGTATACACCGATATCCACCACTGATGGAGGCACCGCAGACATTAGCCCTGTGCCCACACTGGATCCCCCCGGTCACTGTGCAGTATACACTGATATCCACCACTGATGGAGGCACCGCAGACATTAGCCTGGAGGGGGCAGATGAAGGGCTGGAGGGGGCGGATGAAGGGCTGGAGGGGGCGGATGAAGGGCTGGAGGGGGCGGATGAAGGGCTGGAGGGGGCGGATGAAGGGCTGGAGGGGGCGGATGAAGGGCTGGAGGGGGCAGATGAAGGGCTGGAGGGGGCAGATGAAGGGCTGGAGGGGGCAGATGAAGGGCTGGAGGGGCAGATGAAGGGCTGGAGGGGCAGATGAAGGGCTGGAGGGGGCAGATGAAGGGCTGGAGGGGGCAGATGAAGGGCTGGAGGGGGCAGATGAAGGGCTGGAGGGGGCAGATGAAGGGCTGGAGGGGCAGATGAAGGGCTGGAGGGGCAGATGAAGGGCTGGAGGGGGCAGATGAAGGGCTGGAGGGGGCAGATGAAGGGCTGGAGGGGGCAGATGAAGGGCTGGAGGGGGCAGATGAAGGGCTGGAGGGGCAGATGAAGGGCTGGAGGGGGCAGATGAAGGGCTGGAGGGGGGAGATGAAGGGCTGGAGGGGCAGATGAAGGGCTGGAGGGGCAGATGAAGGGCTGGAGGGGGTGAATCTGATACACATAGAAAGTGAGTTACAGAGAAAACAGACAACAGTCGAGAAATGGAACAAAGGGACGGAATACGGAGACAGATATAAAGCTCTCATTTCCAAACAGCTCCATCATCAGCCCGAGATTCCCGTCATTCACAGACGCTTTAATACAAAGCTGTGCGGCTTATAGAGATCAAGGGATGCCAGGTGATAAGCCGCAAAACAAGGGAGCCAGCCAGGACAAAGCAGCGCCTCTCCTCACATACCAGCACATATCCGGAGGGCGGTGATGTCACCTCCTGTATAATATCACTGATATCCGGAGGGCGGTGATGTCACCTCCTGTATAATATCACTGATATCTGGAGAGCGGTGATGTCACCTCCTGTATAATATAACGGATATCTGGAGAGCGGTGATGTCACCTCCTGTATAATATAACTGATATCTGGAGGGCGGTGATGTCACCTCCTGTATAATATAACTGATATCTGGAGAGCGGTGATGTCACCTCCTGTATAATATAACTGATATCTGGAGAGCGGTGATGTCACCTCCTGTATAATATCACTGATATCTGGAGAGCGGTGATGTCACCTCCTGTATAATATAACTGATATCTGGAGAGCGGTGATGTCACCTCCTGTATAATATAACTGATATCTGGAGGGCGGTGATGTCACCTCCTGTATAATATAACTGATATCTGGAGAGCGGTGATGTCACCTCCTGTATAATATAACTGATATCTGGAGGGCGGGTGATGTCACCTCCTGTATAATATAACTGATATCTGGAGAGCGGTGATGTCACCTCCGTATAATATAACTGATATCTGGAGGAGCGGTGATGTCACCTCCTGTATAATATAACTGATATCTGGAGAGCGGTGATGTCACCTCCTGTATAATATAACTGATATCTGGAGAGCGGTGATGTCACCTCCTGTATAATATAACTGATATCTGGAGAGCGGTGATGTCACCTCCTGTATAATATAACTGATATCTGGAGAGCGGTGATGTCACCTCCTGTATAATATAACTGATATCTGGAGAGCGGTGATGTCACCTCCTGTATAATATAACAGATATCTGGAGAGGGGTGATGTCACCTCCTGTATAATATAACGGATATCTGGAGAGCGGTGATGTCACCTCCTGTATAATATAACTGATATCTGGAGAGCAGGTGATGTCACCTCCTGTATAATATAACTGATATCTGGAGGGCGGTGATGTCACCTCCTGTAATATCCTGATCATCCGGAGACGGTGATACCTCCTGGAGAACGCTATCTGGAGAGGGTGATGTCACCTCCTGTATAATATAAACTGATATCTGGAGCGCGGTGATGTCACCTCCTGTATAATATAACTGATATCGGTGGAGGGCGGTGATGTCACCTCCTGTATAATATAACTGATATCTGGAGAGCGGTGATGTCACCTCCTGTATAATATAACCTGATATCTGGAGAGCGGTGGATGTCACCTCCTGTATAATATAACTAGATATCTGAGATAGGGTGATGTCACCTCCTGTAATATAACAGATATCTGGAGAGGGTGATGTCACCTCCTGTATAATATAACGGATATCTGGAGAGCCGGTGATGTCACCTCCTGTATATATAACTGAATATCTGGAGGGCGGTGATGTCACAGTCCTGTATAATATCACTGATATCCTGGTAGAGCGGTGATGTCACCTCCTGTAATATAAACTGATATCTGGAGGGGGTGATGTCACCTCCTGTATAATATAACTGATATCTGGATGAGCGGTGAGTCACCTCCTGTATAATATAACGGATTATCCTGGAGAGCGGTGATGTC